>NW_015505702.1:852451-853603 GCF_001515645.1 Sinocyclocheilus grahami
TAATAATAATAATAATAACTACGATAAACATAACTACTAAAATGAAAATATTGTAGAGAGGTTCCCACCACAGGTTTTGTTAAATAATAATAATAATAATAATAATAATAATAATAATAATAATAATAATACTTGCGTTTTAAAACATAACTACTAAAAATAAGGTAAAAAAAAACGTTTTTTGGAATTTCAAGTTAATAAGATGGTTCTCAAACAAAATGGTTATGAAAACAGTTACAATTAAACTATACCTACTATGTATATAATTAAATGAATCGATTTCAAAATAATTAAAGAATGGACCCTTTTCACAAAACTGTGATGACACGTTTAACGGTCATCAGCATCGTAAATCCTCGAAAGTTTTTTCATATTTGGATTTTTTTTTATGTATCTACATTTATAATACTATTCTTTGTATTATATCACCGTTGCATCAAATTACAACAACAAAAAAACAGTTAACGCTAATGTGAGGGTGTTTCGGCGCGTCTATGGGCGGGACGGTAAATTTGACATCGTTCTCTCTTCTTACTTTTAATGCACCTTGTTTCGAAATGTACAGAAATACGTGCTTTGTCCTTTAGTTATGATTTTTTCATTTATTCACTATACTATTTACGTTTAATGTCTCATTTCAGTTTTAGTTTGGCTCTAGTTTTGTATTTCCAGTTTATATGAAAAGGTTAGTGTAGCGGTTATGTAGGTTAAAATTCATATACAGAGCAAATTATTTTCACTGAACGTGTTAAAAATAAGTTTGAAAAAGTTGTGGGAAGCGTGTTGGTGGTGACGCTGAAGGCGACCGACCGTGGTGCTGTTCGTTTATAGCCTAAGTTTAGCCTTTAAGTTCTGGCGCCTTTATTTAGGCTTCAAAAATCATCAAAGTTATATTATTTTGTGAAGATTATCTTGATGGACAAAACGTGTAAGTTTCATGAACTATCATTGAACATAGAGCTTATTTTTTGTGATAGTCCAAAAGCCTGTGGAAAAATCCTGTAGGCTTTTTGTCGAGGGAACCACAGACCTATAACGGAGGGAACCAGAGACCTATAACGGAGGGAACCACAGACCTATAACGGAGGGAACCACCGGCCTATAACGGAGGGAACCACAGACCTATAACGGAGGGAACCACAGACCTATAAC
>NW_015505702.1:856915-861188 GCF_001515645.1 Sinocyclocheilus grahami
GTATATATATGTGTGTGTGTGTGTGTGTGTGTGTGTGTGTGTATGTATATATGTATATATATATGTATATGTGTGTGTATGTATGTGTGTACATATGTATATATATGTGTATAGATATTTTATTTTTTTGTTTTTTTTCCCACTCTCCTTATCCTTTCTCTCAAAGTACTGCCCACACTCCAGTCCAGTAGGTGGCGGTAAATGCATCTTTAAGTTGGTTTGCCAACCACCAATAAAATTGTGAAAACCAAACTGTCCTGAACATGCAAAACATTTGTGCTAAAAGAGGAATTGTTGTCTGAAGAAGTGTATGTTTTGTATGCTGGAGAATGTTAGTACGTGAATATGGATGTGTAAACAGTAAACGTTTATATATGCATTGAAAGTTGAGTGAATGTGTGGCATTCGTCCCATGGGCTCTGTTTGTATTGCCAGCAGATGTCAGTAGAGTCTACTGTGGCGTCTAAACCGACAGAAACGCGGACTGAAGACGAATACGCTGCTGCCATAGTAACCGTTGGTAGCTGGAGCAGATTTGTTGTTGGCTAATTTTGGAGCTAGTTGTGTTGATAGTGTTGGCGTCAGTTGTGTTCATGTTTTCTGCCTTCAGAAAAAGCTAATCGAATATACACAAACGCGTTTTATTTCTGCTCTGAATCGGATCGGTAACTACATGTCTTTATTATTGTCTTTACTGCTCTGACTCTTGTGTTTTGAATGACCGTTCACAGATTTGATGGCTCTGACACATCGTCAACCACCCGCTTTGTCAAGATTTCTTCAAATATTCTTACCATAGAAAATCGTGTAACCAATCATTTTCAGGCCACAATTATTTCCCTTCCCTACGCAAGGCATTTGACAATGCTGTCAGTGTTTTATTCTTCTTTATTATTAGTATAGGAAATGTTTAGCTTTTAACGTTATTGGTTATGAAACAAGACAGACAGACGTTCGATCTTTTTATGTCGCTCAAAATAGTGATATTGGTTTGTAAATTTAACGGATCATCATTTCATTCAGATTCACAGCTGTAAATTAAGTCAAATACTTAATCACTAAGCACAAATGTCTACTTCTACACATAATATTGTTTGTTCTTTATATACAGTGTGTGTGTGTATATGTATATGTACATACTGTCTCTAATCCGTTCATCTATTTGTACACCGTACTCATCTTCTCTGCTCTGCTCATAAAACATTTTAGTCTATTTTCATGTTTACTAGTAGTATTATTACTGGCTATTATGAGAAATTCAGTCATCTGTCTATATTGATTTTTCTTTTAGGCACTGGAAGACAGAAGATGTCAGGAGATCTTGTAGCTGTGTGGGACGTGGCTTTGAGTGATGGTGTGCACAGGATTGAATTTGAACATGGCACAACCACAGGAAAGCGGGTCATTTACATAGATGGAAAGGTGAGAAAGTTTTAGTACAAATAGCTGACACTCAGGCTAATACTTGCTGAAGTTCAGTCATACTTGTAGAATCTACTAATGACAATTTATTTAAAAATAAACCAAAGCTGGAAACAAATTAAGAAGCTGCAGTTTGTTCCCATTTGTAATATTAGAATGCAATAAAGAAAATCTATGTAGAAACAGAGTTGCCAATTATAGATTGTTAAAAAATATATTTAGACCAAAACAAGGATGGAAATAAATGAAAACGTTGCAGTTAGTTTGTGGCCATTTGTTGAGTTTACTGAAGAAAATCAATGTAGAAAATCAGTAGCCAGGGACAACGGTCAGTTATGCAATTTTGAATCTGTATTCCAGAGCTGTGTATTTAATATTTATTTATTTATCTAGTTGATGATCTTGACTATAGTGTTCTAGAAATATGGGACATGAGTATTTTCATTATAATGATGGGAGAAGAAGTGCTGATGCCTCACAGGTTTGTTCATAACTTTCCCAGGAAGCCATAAGGAGAGATTGGATGTTCAAACTGGTTGGAAAGGAGACTTTTCATGTGGGTGGTACAAATACAAAGGCCACTATTAACATCGATGCAGTGAGTGGCTTTACATACGAGTACACTCTCGAAATTAACGGACAGAGCCTGAAGAATTACATGGAGAATCGCTCCAAAGTTACCAGCACATGGCTCCTCAACCTTGATGGCATCGACTGCAGAGTGGTTCTGGGTAAGAAATACCTGGTCACTGGTTGCTCAAATGAATATGTGATTTGATTGGTCTGTGATGAAGCTTTTTTCACTTGTTCCCTCGACAATACTGATTCCTGTATTTTGTTAGAATGTAGAAACCAAAAGCATGGATTAATTTTGTGTTCATTGTTATAATTGGATAACAATGAACACAATAAATAACACAATCCATTATTTTCCCATTGCAGTACAGCAGCTCTGAAATGCTGAAAGCCTTTTCTCACTTAACATCTGTGACCTGCCACACAGTCAGCAGCAGTGATTCACTTTAGATTAAATGTTAAAGAAGGTTAAAAAAAGATCACAAATCTCTTTAAATAATTAGTGCTTAACAATAAGAGGAGTGTCTCTTGTAATAAAAACACAAACGTTTTCAAACAGTCTTGTTAACTTCATGTGAGCGCTAGTGAGCAGATGGATACCAAGCTTTAGTGAACATTAGCACTTTTATCAGCTCATGAAAGTAGAGCATGTGACTTAGTTAGATAACACTTTTAACTATCACACAGAAACGTCCAAGGACTTTTCAGACCTTTGATTTATGTGTTTATATGGCTTATGTACCAGGGGTGTCATTTTGTGTTCATTGTTATAATTGGATAACAATGAACACAATAAATAACACAATCCATTATTTTCCCATTGCAGTACAGCAGCTCTCTGAAATGCTGAAAGCCTTTTCTCACTTAACATCTGTGACCTGCCACACAGTCAGCAGCAGTGATTCACTTTAGATTAAGTGTTAAAGAAGGTTAAAAAAAGATCACAAATCACAAAAAAATTAGTGCTTAACAATAAGAGGAGTGCCTCTTGTAATAAAAACACAAACGTTTTCAAACAGTCTTGTTAACTTCATGTAGCAGATGGATACCAAGCTTTAGTGAACATTAGCACTTTTATCAGCTCATGAAAGTAGAGCATGTGACTTAGTTAGATAACATTTTTAACTATCACACAGAAACTTCCAAGGACTTTCCAGACCTTTGATTTATGTGTTTATATGGCTTATGTACCAGGGGTGTAGCAACAAGTGGTGTACTAGGACACATTTTTTAAAGACTAGCCACTAAGTAGGTTATCAATCACAGGTCCTGCTGAACCTGACAGTATAAAGTTTGACTAAAATATCAACTTTTATGTTCAATAGGAGTGATAGCTAACATAGAATGAGACAACAGGCTGATACAGAGAACTCTCTCTCATTTTACTGTGATAAAATCATGGATTATTAAAATTAAAACATCTTTTTGTGTACCAGTATGGGCACCTGTCACTCAGGTTAACCATTACCTGTGGTCATTTGGCTTATGCTTTTAAACAACAGTAGTGTACAGTTAGTGTATTTCATAACTGACAGTCAATGTGGCTGAACAGACAAGTCAAATGCCAACAAGAAAAGGTCAGCACAAGACACAAACACATACAAGATAATGCTGAGATCCTAAATTTACAGTAAGTCACAGATCAGAGCACTGAAGGTGAGTCAATGAGACTAGTATGATGATTTATATTGATGTTTTCATCTTTAGCACTCATCCTGCAACCTGCTAATTGATCACTTATAAACTCTTCCATCCTCAACAGAGAAAGATTCCATGGATATATGGTGCAATGGACAGAAAATGGAAACAGCTGTAAGTCCAGCAGTTACTATATTCACTTACATTTATTTTCTAAACATTTTGTTTTGTAATACTGCTATTTGTTACCATAAGTTAATACATTAATTATCACGAACTAAATTAACAATATTTTTGAAGCATTTCATTAATGTAGTTAATGTCCATTTTAATTTCTTCTACTTTTTAACAGTTCAAGTTGTGTAAAGTAACAGTTAATAAATTAGGAGTGAACATATGTTAACAATGAACACTATATTTATTAACTTGATTTTAAAAAGTTTATAACTTAATATGAGCCCAAACTTATAAATGTTCATTGTTAGTTCAAGCTACCTAAAGCATTAAGTAATGTTAATGAACTGAACCTTAATGTAAAGTCTGTCTTACTATATATATATATATATATATATATATATATATATATATATATATATATATATATATATATATATATATATATGTGTGTATGTGTGTA
>NW_015505702.1:861551-885980 GCF_001515645.1 Sinocyclocheilus grahami
TCTGCTGCACTTAAGGTTCCGAAGAGCACAGTGGCCTCCATTCCTTAAATGGAAGACGTTTGGGATGACCAGAACCCTTCCTAGAGCTGGCCGTCTGGCCAAACTGAGCTATCGGGGGAGAAGAGCCTTGGTGAGAGAGGTAAAGAAGAACCCAAAGATCACTGTGGCTGAGCTCCAGAGATGCAGTCGGGGGATGGGAGAAAGTTGTAGAAAGTCATCACTGCAGCCCTCCACCAGTCGGGGCTTTATGGCAGAGTGACGGAAGCCTCTCCTCAGTGCAAGACACATGAAAGCCTGCATGGAGTTTGCTAAAAAACACCTGAATAAGATTCTCTGGTCTGATGAGACCAAGATATAACTTTTTGGCCTTAATTCTAAGCGGTATGTGTGGAGAAAACCAGGCACTGCTCATCACTTGTCCAATACAGTCCCAACAGTGAAGCATGGTGGTGGCAGCATCATGCTGTGGGGGTGTTTTTTAGCTGCAGGGACAGGACGACTGGTTGGAATTGAGGGAAAGATGAATGCGGCCAAGTACAGGGATTTCCTGGACGAAAACCTTCTCCAGAGTGTTCAGGACCTCAGACTGGGCCGAAGGTTTATCTTCCAACAAGACAATGACCCTAAGCACACAGCTAAAATAATGAAGGAGTGGCTTCACAACAACTCTGTGACTGTTCTTGAATGGCCCAGCCAGAGCCCTGACTTAAACCCAATTGAGCATCTCTGGAGAGACCTAAAAATGGCTGTCCACCAACGTTTACCATCCAACCTGACAGAACTGGAGAGGATCTGCAAGGAGGAATGGCAGAGGATCCCCAAATCCAGGTGTGAAAAACTTGTTGCATCTTTCCCAAAAAGACTCATGGCTGTATTAGATCAAAAGGGTGCTTCTACTAAATACTGAGCAAAGGGTCTGAATACTTAGGACCATGTGATATTTCAGTTTTTCTTTTTTAATAAATCTGCAAAAATGTCAACAATTCTGTGTTTTTCTGTCAATATGGGGTGCTGTGTGTACATTAATGAGGAAAAAAAATTCACTTAAATGATTTTAGCAAATGGCTGCAATATAACAAAGAGTGAAAAATTTAAGGGGGTCTGAATACTTTCCGTACCCACTGTATATATACGATATGTATGTACAGAAATAATGACAGTCCCCACCCAGGTCTTATTTTTAGCTGATACCTTAGGTCACCGCAATCTGTAGCACCTTTCGATAAAGGTCTTGCTCTTCGTGTAAAAGTGAGTGTGACTTCAGTAAACAGCAGCTGATCAGATTTTAATTCAGTTTTAGATCAACAACACTTTTTATTATATAAACTGCAGTCTTGGTTCACTGTGGAGGAAAAAATAATCCCATCAGACTGAAATTACTTGCTTGTGGATTTTACCAGTAATAAAATAAGCAAAATAAAACTAAATCTATCATCCGACGCAAGTTATTTGACAATGTCAAGGTAGATGTGGCCACAGCCCTACTGAACGTACCAGTTCCACAACATATGTAACTACCATTCATTCAGGAGAAAAATATTAATCTCTCTTGTTGTTCTCCCTCAGGGAGAGTTTGTTGATGACGGCACAGAGACGCATTTCACTCTGAGTGACCATGACTGCTGCATTAAGGCTATGAGCAGCGGCAAGAGACGAGATGGCATCATTCACATGCTGCTGGTGGATGGCATGGAAATCTCAGAGTCAGAGTGATCTGTGTGAATAAGTGTGTTTGGATTATCCATCCTCATGAGAAGTGAATATACAGTCAGGTCCATATATATTTGGACACAGGTACAATTTTTATTTTTTTAGCCGTTGACCAAAACATATTCAAGTTACAGTTATATAACGAATATGGGCTTAAAGTGCACACTCTCCGCTTTAATTTGAGTGTATTCTCATCAAAATTGGAGGAAAGGTTAAGGAATTAAAGTTCTTTGATATGTACCCCCCCCCCCTCCCTTTTCAAGGGACCATAAGTATTTGGACAATTGACTCAAAAGCCATTTCATGGGCAGATGTGGGCTATTCCTTCATTATTTCTACATCAGTTAAGCAAGGTAAAATGTCTGGAGTTGATTCTAAGTGTGCCATTTGCATTTGGAAGCTGTTGCTGTGAACCCATATCATGCAGTCAAATGAGCTCTCCATGCAAGTGAAACAGACAATTGTTAAGCTTCAAAAACAAAACAAATCCAACAGAGAGATAGCAGGAACATTCGGAGTGACCAAATCAACAGTTTGGTACATTCTGAGAAAAAAAGAACGCACTGGTGAGCTCAGCAACATAAAAAGGCCTGGATGTCTATGCAGGACAACGGTTGTGGATGATCGGAGGATCCTCTCCATGGTAAAGGAAAAACCCTTTCACAACATCCAGCCCAGAGGTAAGCGTGCCACTTTCAAAGTCTACAATCAAGAGAAGACTTCACGAGAGCAAATACAGAGGGTTCATCACAAGGTGCAAACAAGGCCAGACCACTTCTGGAAAAGCATTCTTTGGAAGGATGAAATTAAAATCAACCTGTACCTGAATGACACAAAGAAAAAAGTATGGAGAAGGCTTGGAACAGCTCATGATCCAAAGCATACAACATCATCTGTGAAACATGGTGGATGGTGGAGGAGGTGTGACGGCATGAGCATGCATATCTTCCAGTGGCACTGGGTTACTGGTATTTATTGATGATGTGACGGAAGACAGAAGCAGTTGGATGAATTCTGAAGTGTATAGGGATATACTGTCTGCCCAGATTCAGCCAAATGCAGCAAAGTTGATTGGACGGCGCTTCATAGTACAAATGGACAATGACCCAAAACATACAGCAAAAGCAACCCAGAGGTTTTTGAAGGTAAAAAAAAAATGGAATATTCCTCATATTCTGCCATGGCCAAGTCAATCTTCTGATCTCAACCTGACTGAGCATGCTTTTTACTTGCTGAAGACAAAATTAAAGAAAGACCCACAAACAAACATCAACTGAAGTCTGCTGCAGTAAAGGCCTGGCAAAGCATCAAAAAGGAGTAAACCCAGTCTTTTGTGATGTCCTTGAATTCCAGACTTAAAGAAATCATTGCCTGCAAAGGATTCTCAACAAAATATAAAAAATTAACATTTTATTTATGATTATATTTATTTGTCCAATTACTTTTGAGCCCCTGAAAATGGGGGGACTTGTGTATAAAAATGGTTGTAATTCCTAAGCATTTTATGTTATATTTTTGTTCAACCCTTTGAATTAAAGCTCAAAGTCTGCACTTTAATTTCATCCTGATCTTTTCATTTTAATTCTATTCTGGTGGCATACAGAGTCAAAATTATGAAAATTATGTCAGTGTCCAAATATATATGGACCTAACTGTATGGACGTTGAGACAGCATGTGCTCATTTGTGACTACAGATCAGCTTCCCTGGTTCAGCTTGTGCTGGTTCAGTAATGTTTCATTTTGAGGCATGAGAGACAGATGTGTCTTACAAACACATTCTTTAGTTATATTCCTACCTCACATAGCATCAGTGGATACTTGTTTTAATTTAACCCTATAAATGGTTAAAGTCCCGGACCTTTACTGGACAGTTTGATGATTGCCATGTCAAGTATAGACAACATTTTTATTCTTTGTGTGGTAGCACAATCATGTTCTCAAAAGCATAGAGTGGTCTAAATGTGAATTAAATGTAAACGTGTACTTGTTTAGAGTATTCAGTCTAGAATCTGATCCGATCTGACCAGCCACTGACTCATAAATAGGATCAGACTACAGCAATAACATTCTATTTGAAATATGCTTTTATGTGGCTTTGTGTTTTGCGACGCATTGGCTCAAGGCCTCGTGACAAGCAAGATTACTCTTTTCTGTCATTCAGGTTTCATGTGTCTGGTGAATACAAGGTGATGTGACGTGTTAGTCCTCTGTTGGCATCAGCTTTCTTCTGAAAAAAATTATATGTGAAATAATTTATCATGACATATACTGTATGGAACAGTGTTGAGCCTGAACTGAAAAATCTGAATCAAGCTATATTTCCTTAAAATTTCAAAGTTTCTTTTTACTTAGTAATTTATTTACTTTGTATTTTAATGCTAAGGCTTTTTATTTTTATTTTTTTAAATGGTGGTATCAGTATTGCAATTTTAATATTTTTGCTGTTAAAATCTTAATTTGACCCTGATGTATTTTATCTTATAGAGCAACTCTTACATTACAAATGTTAAATAGGTCTTGTTATATTTCTGTAATAAATATTTTCTAGTCTATGAAAAGCATTTTATATAGCTCATTGGACAGATACATGTCCTCATGACAGAATTTTTTGTTGAAATTTGGCATTTATTTGAGTCAAAACATTAAGTGTAATTCAAATCACATCACATGCATAGAAAGGCCTTGATTACTGATAAAATAAACCGTTCATTTGTATGGCATTAATTAAGGAATCAATTTAAACATAAATCTACCAGAAACCCCTCATTTGCATTCTGTTGTAATCAGCCAATAACTATGAACTTATTACAAGAAAACAATTACTATTTTAATCTAACACCAATGTTTGTAAATGTTTTTATATTAAAAACAAAATTTCATGTGACTATGTTAAGAGTAACAAACAACAGTAGAGCAATTAAGGCAAGACCTGTCAGGATTAGTCTGAAAGAAAGAAGCAGCCGTTCAAAGGAGGTTACATAAAGGTTAAAAAAAAATCACTGGC
Organism: Sinocyclocheilus grahami; assembly: GCF_001515645.1. Classification (NCBI taxonomy): domain Eukaryota; kingdom Metazoa; phylum Chordata; class Actinopteri; order Cypriniformes; family Cyprinidae; genus Sinocyclocheilus; species Sinocyclocheilus grahami. Next base: position 866,267 of record NW_015505702.1, read on the forward strand.
ATCTATTATCATCATCACTCATCCAGTAACACGTGATTTAGACTAATGATTACAAAGACCTTTATTCCTTGTTTGTGTATAGTTCAGTATTATTTGTGTGATTACTTTGTTTTTAGAAGTTGATGTTTTTAAAATAAAAAATGTGGCTTGATTGATTGCTTTGTTACTGCATATTGCTCTGTGCAACTACACATGGGTTGATCTGCTGCATATGATTAGGTATTCAGGAAGAGCTTGTTGACCGCTGAAGATTATATGTGTCTGCCCCATGTCAGACAAGCTATCAAAACGATCCAAAGGGTCTGCATTTAAGGAAGGGGGCAAAATCATTTGTGGAGAACCAATCGTGTATGTCCCAGTGAGGACCTGGGCCTGAATGATATAGATGTACTGCTCATGTTTCTGCTCCTTCCACAGCTTCAGGGCTCCATCCACTGTACTGCTGAAGTATATTCCACTGCCATACTTTTGCTCTAGAAATCGAGGAAAACATTTTAAACAAGAAATACCTTCAAAAAAGAACAAATTATTCTGAATGACTTCACATTTGTGTTACCTGCAGGAGGGGCGAACTCTTTCTGAAAGCCCACTCTGCAGATGAGATCACAGAACTGAGCAGACACACGCTGGTAGAGGCGCTTCGGTTTGTCTTTCACTCTCTGCCTATTCATTTTGAACAGCTGCTGTAGCATAATGTTCTCTAGCTTCTCCACCTGTAACAACCAGTGCAACCACATGCCATTACATATTTTTAGTATCACAGCATCATGCTAAACTTCCTCATTGCTGCCTTTGTATGTTATAGTTGAACAGAGATGAAGACAAAAAGCAAATAAAATGACATTGACTACATTAAGCAAAATATTATTTGTTAGTCAAATTTTTTGCTTAACATACAATAGCTGCTCTATAGAAGCATGAAGAAAGCCTACAGTGATGTTCTCTCATAAAAAAAAATAAAAAATAGCATTGTGACTGAGATCGCAGCTTGCCTTTTCAATACTGAGCTCACAAGCACTGAAGGTGTTCCTTGCTTCTTTTTCAAAATCATTCCTGATCATAGGTACTCTTGTATAAAATGAATTGTTAAAGGTCTTGAAAGGAAACAACAGGCCTATGTTGTAAAGGAGAAAAGATTAGATCAGGTCATCCAGATGTTATGAGACATGAACTTAACATCAGCACTATACTAAGAAAACTATTCATCTTTTATTAGACTACAATTTATTTACAGTTTTTAGTAGTTGTACATACATGTCCTTTCCACATTGCTGCTTTTCCCATAGTCATCAACCAAACTCCAGGACATGAAGTTCACCTTGTGCTTCTTGACCATATGGTTCTCTTGCCCTTCCATATAAGCTTTCTCCAAAACTGCACTGATTTCAGGTGTTTGTATCCAAGGTACATCTTTACAGCTCCAGCGAACTACAGAAAACAGAATGCCACATTCTTCAGCTTGGGCGAAGTCCTCCTGGGCCTTACAAAGCATGGACTCCACCTCAATTGCTGCACAACTGACATCTGAAGGGTTTCCAGTGATGGTTATTCCACCATTACCATTCCTGAAGAACTCCTTGATGTGAACATTAAACTTTGTTTGGAGAGAGAGGAGGTTTTTATGATCTCCTTGGTCAAGATATATGACATGGTTATTCTTTATTATCATGTTATCTGATGGGCTTAGCATATTAAATGTCCATGATGTTGCTTCTCTCTGAGCTCTGGAGTCCCTGGAGATGAACTCAACAGTGGGTGTTTTATTTGCCATGATTTCTCTGGCTGCAGAACCAAAGCCTGAAAACATTAGAATGAGGTAACAACATTCATCTCAGTAGTTTTCATGAGTATATATATTATTGCAATCCGGACGAAAGTGTAAAACTATGAAAGCAGGAACATTTTTAGTAAATATGAACAGCATATTTCATATATACTTCATTATATATTTTTCTCACTTGTCATGTCATTGCATACTTCTGGGGACATTGCCTCTCCTTTCATCTTTTTCATCTCGTTTTCGAAAGCCTAAACATTAGTGAAATCAAATATATGAAAAAAAAAAAAATTCTGCTGAATTGCTTTTGTGCATGATTCATTTTATACGACACAAGAAATCCGGATCGCTGGACCAAAGTTCCCCAGTAACATGTAGCCTAACTGAAGTAGCCTTGTTTTTGACATTACAAACAAATCTTACGTTGGATTTGACAAACTTCTGTCAAGACAGGCACGTCAATGACTGCCAAAAATCACATTAAAAAGTTTGTTAAAATTGAAATCGAAAGCAAAACAGTTGCGCGACCTTCAATGCATTAAACGCGCACAGAGGCTATACGTTAGCTAAATAACCTATTACGATGGTCACTCACCTTTTTATTTCCTATTCTGCAATACGTCCTTAGTTTTACCCAAACAGATGGTTTCAAAGTTTCGAAAAGAAGAGACTAGCCTACTGCAAACGGGTTTCTGCTTGAAGCTGAAACGGTTTTTTTACGTTGTGGAAAAAAACCCCGCCTGATGCATGACCTATATGAAAAAAAAAAAAAATTCTGCTGAATTGCTTTTGTGCATGATTCATTTTAAAAACTGTGCTGCACAAAATATTTATGCGGTGGATGAAAATAAAACATGATGAGTATAAAAATACTAAACGAAGGCTCAAACACTGAAAAGCAGAGTATATAATTAGCATATATCACCTCCATCATTTCATTGTCCTTTGGAAACACAACTAAATTTACATCTAGTTTCTTCTTTGTGTTCTGTTTGGCAAATTCTTTCACAGCATCTGTCATAATTTTGGCAACCTCCAATTTCTTAAAGCCCAGATTACCAGTACCAATAGCTGGGAAAGAGATGGACTTGTAATTCGAAGCAGTTTTCTTCAGACTATCCCATACCACGCTGTAAAGAATCTACAGACAACAACAAAAAGACATACTGTTTGTATTAAGACAGTTGGGACAGATCAGATTGTGTGCTAAATTACTGATAAAAATCAAATCTACCTGTGCAGCCTTAGGCTCAGACCTCGGTGTGCATACAGTATGAAAAACCGCTAAACAATTCAGATTATATCCTTCTGTCGCATAGAGATTAACTCTTGTCCAATTTTGGGTTGTGTTTTTGTTTTTGTAAATCTCGTCTTGAATCTTGTTGCCAGCTTTCGTTAAAATTGCTCTTGAAATCAGCCCCTGGGACAAATCACAGTTTGGTGCTATGGTATTTACAATTACGTCAACCTGGTGATTGAAGCAAAGTGAAAAGAAGCACATGAAATATCAATGTAAAATGTTTTTCCAAAATTAATTTTTTTCTTACAATTCCATGGTTAATATCAAACAAACTTTTTTAGAACTTACTCAAAATGATACAAAACCATTGTGATCATATAAATCTGATTGAACTTCAGAGCTTTGTAATTGATCACTCTTCTTTTTTTCTATGAGTACTAGACATTTTTCAGTCTTACCTTTTCCTCTTCAATAGACCCTTTTTTAAGGTGCAGTGTTATGTTCTCAAACCGCAAACTGTTGCATGAAGAGGAAGTCATGGTCTGGTTTTGGCCTTTCACAGCCCCACTGTACGAAGCAGAGGTGCTGGTCGGATATAAAACCGCCCTAGTGGCTCTCTCCATTTCTTGGACTGTGGGTTCATCATTATTGACCAGATGGATTTCTACATTCTTGTCTCGAAACCTTCCATTTTCATAGAACTGTTTTATAGTATCAACAATAATGTCTGCACAGCAATCTCTTGGAAAATTGAAAAGGCCAGAACTTAGAGCAGGAATCGCAACAGAAGTAATGTTTTGACTTACAACTGTTTGTAGGATACTAATGACAGTATTAGATAACAAGGGTGCAGCTCTATTGACATCTTTCTTGGATGGATTTTGAGACACTTTGGGACCCACAGCATGTATGATATAGCTACATGGGAGTTTTCCAGCACGAGTGAGTACAGCTTCGCCTGTTTTCACTTTTCCACATTTCTGTATAATGTCATCACTCCATTTCTGGATCATTGGTCCCCCACACTCACTCAGGGCTTGTGCAAGACCACCTCCATGATTTAGCTTCTCATTAGCTGCATTGACCACAGCGTCCACTTTATGACGTGTAAGATCATCTTTCCAGACTGATACTTCAACTCTGTTGGACAGCTTTGCGGAGTACCTCATCTCAGCACTCCAATCACCACTTGTGTGTCTACCAAAGGAACCAGCCTCTTCCACATTGTGAAGAATAGCGGTGCAATTAAATTTTTCTTTAACAGCATGGCAAAAGGCACTTTTACACTTTCCTAGAATGGCAGCATGTCCTGCAACCAGTGGCATGACATTCTGTTCTATGTCACTCATGGCTCGTTGCTTCCTCAGGACACAGACCTCTGTGGAAATAAAGTATTGATCATTATACAAAAATATTTGACCACAAATTCATTAGTCAAAATATCCTATTGGAATGTGTACAGGATTTATATTGGGATTTCTTACTTAATTTAAAAACAATGCTAAAGCATAATAAAAAATCATTTTTAAGTAATACATTTGTATTTAATTTTTACAGTCCTACTGAATATTGTGTAATGATTATTGTATCCCTAATAGTTGTATTGGAATAACATCTTACTAATGGCGAGTTCAAGGACATGAGACTGAGAAATACCTACATGAGTTTCAATATCCTAAATAATTTTCTTGAAATTCCTTTTAATGGCCTAGTGGCTTTTATTCCTTTTGGTAATTTTAATAGTCCCACTGAGAACTACAGTTTCTAAGGGTTCTTCACTTTGTTTTGTTCTAATTCTAAGAAAAGTCTTCTACTAAGGTTGCCTCCTAAAAATGATTTGCTCGTTGTAACCCTCTGCATAAAAAAAACACCTGCTAAATGGTAACATTAACAAACGTCAATAAATGCTGTAAAATTATTTTGCTTATAGTTCATGCTATGCTAAGCAAGAATTAATAACTAATGTAAACAAATGAGATGTTAAGTGTGACCGAAAATTCTTCAGTCACCATTAATTAACATAAAAAATAAATAAAAATAAAAGATTCAATGGAAGTAAATGGTGACCGAGGCAGAAGAAAGATCTGAAGAAAGATGTCAAACAGGTTTAACCACTTTTACCGTAACAACTCAAACAAAACTGGACAATTCCGCAACACACTCAAAATAAAGCGAGTAAAACTAGCCTATACTATAGTTTAAGTTTGCACTGATGTAAAGCATGTTATACAAGTAAGCGTAAGATCGTGTTTGTAAAGTTGAAACACGTCGTCGTTTAATTAACGACACAAGAAATCCTGATCGCTGGACCAAAGTTCCCCAGTAACATGTAGCCTAACTGAAGTAGCCTTGTTTTTGACATTACAAACAAATCTTACGTTGGATTTGACAAACTTCTGTCAAGACAGGCACGTCAATGACTGCCAAAAATCACATAAAAAAGTTTGTTAAAATTGAAATCGAAAGCAAAACAGTTGCGCGACCTTCAATGCATTAAACGCGCACAGAGGCTATACGTTAGCTAAATAACCTATTACGATGGTCACTCACCTTTTTATTTCCTATTCTGCAATACGTCCTTAGTTTTACCCAAACAGATGGTTTCAAAGTTTCGAAAAGAAGAGACTAGCCTACTGCAAACGGGTTTCTGCTTGAAGCTGAAACGGTTTTTTTACGTTGTGGAAAAAAACCCCGCCTGATGCATGACCATATACAGAGAAATCAAAAGTGAAAGTCTAAGTCTTTACACTGAGTTCAACAAACACCTCAGTCACAGGACAGGCAGAAATGGCAACTGATGAGTTTCCATTCGCTCTCTATGTGGAGGGCCAGTGGGACCCCCGCACTTCCAAACTAAAAAACAAACTTATCATCTATTTCCAGAGTAAGAAATCCGACGGAGGCGACTGTGAGGTGGAGTACCCTGTTTCTGGCGGACAGACAGCAACTGTTCGGTTCAAATCAAAGGAAGGTAAAGTTGCCTGAACTTCTACAACTGTTACTAGGCTATATAGGCTGTATAGTATATAAAGTGATGCCTAATATGGGAAGTTTTTTAATTATAGCTAGCTTAATTATCTCGAAACATGTTATGGAGTTACCGTGGGAGGAGTCCAAGAAAGGAAACTGTTAAAATTTGTTTGCGTAAAGGTGCAAATGAAACTTAATAAGTTTGTTCACTCATGTAGGCCTATGTTCTTATATTTGTCCCAGTGAGACAGCGGGTTCTAAACAAACAGACGCATGAGCTCAACATTGGTCAAAAAACAGTGAAAATCACTGTGAATCTTCCGCCATCAGAGGTCTCTGTTCCTCAGGTGAGTATTCAATATAACAACCGAGTAACGTGGACGGCTAATACTTAAACTTGGAGTAAAAACTCAACTTTGTTTTTTAGGAATCGACCTCTTCGACCAGCATCATCACAGCGGGTAAGTCAGACATCCGGCTTCTGCTGCCCTCTGCTGGATACTTTCTGTTCCGCCACACCTAGCACCCCGAACTTAACCAATGTTACCAAATGTGCTCGTTATTATAATATTATTATTATTATATTTTTTTTACTAAACTCAAAAATATGAAATAGTATTAATAGCATGATAGCCAAACATGAGGTTACATCAACAAAAGTCGTTTTAAGTGTTAGATCAAGTAGAAAAAAAAATATTCAAAAAATATTGTTACCACTTTTTATAGTTTACTCTGATAAATTCCGTAACTTGTAAAACCAACTGTACAGTTATAACAATCTAAACATGTTTGCAGCAAAATATAACAAATTGTAGACAGTGGCGGCTCCAGGATTTTTTTTGTTAGGGGTGCTGGGGGGGGGGGGCTTAACAGTTCAGAGGGGGTGCTAAAAAACTAAATAATTTTATTATTTATAAGCCTATAAGCTTAAGCTATCTAAATAGCATGCAAATTCAGCCACCTTGTGTTATACAGCAACTTCGAAAAAGGCACATTTTAAATTTTTAAATTTTTCTGACCATCAAGTGTCAGTCACTCTCAATGACAACTGGCAGGAAAACATGGTACATTCTAACCATTTTTTTTTTACAATAGATAAAGTGCCGACAATTCATACAACTATTTCCACTCAGTGGCATAGCGGAGGGGCCCCACGATAACCTCCCCGTGCTGAGATGTGTCGTATCATGTGTCGACGATAGCCATAGATATTGTCAAAAGCATCAAAAATTTCTGTGGTATTAAACTTCTCATATGCCACTGTTATTAGTGATATAACTTCTAATGCCAACTGCCAAATATGACACTTACAAATTAATACAATTATGAAGGCACATAAGTAGGGATTTTTTTTTCTTTTTTATTGTTTTCTTTTATTTATTTTTACACATCTATTTAGTCATTTTTTCTGACCATCAAGTGTCAGTCACTCTCAATGACAACTGGCAGGAAAACATGGTACATTCTAACCATTTTTGTGATGTGTCGTATCATGTGTCGACGATAGCCAGAGATATTGTCAAAAGCATCAAAAATAGGCATTATTAAGAAGATTTAGCATTTCCAATTAATGTAGGCCTGTTAAATTCTTCTTATTATTATTAGGCCTATTATTATTATTAGGTTACTTTTATTATTAAATTACATGAAATTATTGCCCCGCAACACAAGTTATTAGCTTACTCCTCATTGAAAATGTTTTTAAAAAGTTTTTTTAAACAAGTCTGATAATTTATATAATGAATTATTGGCCTATAATTAAAATTATTAACACTGCAGTCATCAATGAAAATTAAGAGCAGCTTTTTTTCGTGCACCGATTTTCAAAAACAACCTGTTTAACGCGAAATATGTTTCTTCTCATGTTTTTCACGATATGGGCCACAAGAGAAATATTAGGGAATAATTTAAGACAGTTATATGCCGTTATCACCATATGTTGAAGTAGTTTCGTCTCTCGTTGTCTCTCAGAGAATATGCGTCGTTAATGCAGCGTTAGAAAGCTCTGTCAGTTTTTTTATTTTCACCGGCATAACTCTTGCGCACAGTTTGCGCATTGCTTGCTTGTGTTACTTGACCCGTCCCCCATAATATAAATAGTTAACAGGCCACATATTAGGCACTTTTTTAGGTTTTTAATCGTTGTTTTTCAGTGTTAATGAAAGTGACACCAAAAAACAGGAACATTTGGAAATCCTTGGGGGGGAGGGGTTCCTCAGCGTGATATGAGTTACACGAAAGTAGCACTGGTGTCATAAACAAATGGGTCCGCCTAGGATAGCCCTTTGTAATCCTAGTAACACTTCAAGGCCATGATAGTAGGTCACCTATCACTGAGTAAAAGTCAGTTCAGTTTTCTGCAAGTGCCGCACAAGTCCTGAAAAGTGAAGCCAAAATGTTTCAATCACCCCCAGGTTGCTGGCTGCAGTACAGCTCATAAACCTTAACCTCTCCATGTAAACAAATGGGACATGAGCCAAACTAAAAAAATCAAGTTACACTTAAAATATTTTTATCCCAAATATGGTTTCTGTCATTTTACGTAGTTCTTATCGCACTGATGAATGTTCAAGGCAAGAGCCCTGCTCATCATTAAAAACTAATAAGATGGTCTAGTAAGTGCACAAGGCTACATCATAAATGTGTATGCCCTCATGGCAGGAAAATACTGGTGGAAGAGAGTAGAGATGTGTCATCAATCTATTATTATTAATTTAATTTTTTTTACAGTCTATGGTTTTCTGTTCCAGTGTGTTAGCATTGCTATTGTATTAACAAGTGATCTTTTTCAGGGTAAATATTACAAATGTGATTTTTTTTTATTAATTGCATGCTTTTATCAAAAGATCAAAGACAATATTAGATTTATTAAGCAGGCAGGCTATACTACACTATGCTGAGCAGATAAGAACATGGAATGTTTATTTTTTACAATGTATGGCTTTGAATAGTTAACATTATTAGTAATATTTAATTTAGAATTCACATTAATTTACATAATTACATTTAAGACTACATTTCATGAATATTTAAACCCATTTGTTCATGACACCAGTGGTAGTTACCCAGATGATATACAATATTGTCATGGACGACTGTACCAGAGGGGTTCTGACATATTAGTAAATGTTTGATCACCGAGCAGGATTTAAAATGGCGATGGGAGGCAAGCACACTGACAAGGACGCTGAAGACTGCAGCCTCTAGCATCAGTCGCTAGTGCATCTCTTAAGAACAGTGGAGTGAGGTTTACTCACACAGCTCTTACCAGCTGGCCTCCATTACAAATTGATGATCAGAATCAAGTATTCTAGTTGTGTAATAAAATGAATTGATGATATGTATACTTTGTATGCATACTTCGTAAATTATATGTATACTTTGAAAAAAAATCATCTTTACATCATCAGCATAGTACGCACTCACCTCGCAAATGCCTTGAATACTTTTTGCACTTATTTAGTTTGTCCACAATGCACTAACACTGACCCAGTCCACTATTCCCAGTCCACTATAGTCCACTATTTTAAACAGGAGGTGGAATGACAATAGGCACCTGCGTTGACGAGCGCTTGTGTGACTGGGTAAAAAGATACCCACAACTCAGTTTAAACAAATACAAAGACATTTTTTATTGGTCATAACATCTGGAAAGAAATAGCACAGACACTTGACAAATATGAAATTTCCTACTGCATGTGTTAAATGCTGTGCATCCACACACTCTATCAAATGGAGTATACTTTGAAAGGATGTGCATTCAGCTGTACGCATCGGCATCAAACTTTTGCATCAAAACTGAAGTATACTTTGGGTTTTAGTATGGTCATTTGCATGACACCCTACCACAAACACGATACCCAAGTTTACATGTTAAGTGTTAAATGATAATCCTGAAATTAATTCAAATTGAAGTAATTCTACATATATTTGTATCAGCATAGTTAAAACGTTTTAGTGTTTTTACATTCAGGTGAACCACAGAGAGAAGAAGAAAAAGAGGAGAAGGTTGAGCCACTTGAGGAAACGGAAGAAGATACAACCCCTAGATCAGCTGTAATTGAAAACATTCAAAACATCAAAACAGTGTTTCTGACAATGCTGGTGGAAAATATCCTGAAAGGATCTTCTGCTGAGTCAAAAGACTTCAACATCGAAACATCGAAATAGAGTAACTGTGCTGTAGTGGCATTTTCCAATAGCAAGTGTAAGTCATGGGTTGTATCCCACAACACAATGTACTCTTCAGATGTGCATGCAAAATTCTAGCCTTTTACTAAGGTCTTAGTGGTGGTCACCGTGCTCTTATTTCCTGTTACTTATATTTGATTCCACAGATGCAGAACATTTCTTTGTATCCTCTCCAAGCAATGGAATAATTAAGAAGAAAAACATGAAAGTCCGATTGCTTGAGATGACTTCAAAAGTGAAAGCTGAAGGCTTACCTCCAAACTCAAACTCTGACTTAGTCATGCTGTATTTTGACAAATTTGGAGAAGTAGAGGATGATGGGGTAACATTTGAAATAGATCAGTCAGCAATAATAACTTTTACAAATCTTGAAGGTACATGAAGTAGTAACATTTGATTTATTAGTTGAATTTCATTTTGACAAATGCATAAACTAAACAATGTATGCTTTTTCAGATGTGCAAAGAGTCCTCAAAGAGCAACATCAGCTTAAAAAGCAGCCTTTCAGAGTACTGCCGTACTATGAAACACTACAAACAGCTCTATATGGTAAAGACAGACCCCCCCTGAGACTTCCAGAGGCATTTATTGAGAAGATTGATAGAGCTGTATGGCACCACTTAAAGGAAAACAAAAAATCTATGGATTATATCAAGCAAGCTATCTCCAGTCATTTTTGTGAGATGGATTTTCAGTCCTCAGCAGTGAAGATCAGTCCTTCTCAATCCCTACTTAACAATGGTGTGCAGACAAGAAAACTCATTCAGACATGGAGAGAAAATGCCCTCTCTGTGTTTTTATCATTAACATCTGAGTTTAAATCCACTGAGTTCTGCATTCAGAAGGATGCGTGGACAGAGATACAAACTGAAATCCAAAAAGAAGTAGTGGGAGAGGCTGTCACACTGGTTCCCAATGTGGATGAAGGAACAATAACTGTAGCCGGCCTGAAAGAAGATATGAACAGGATTGAGGGAATTCTGACAGAAACTGTTGAGAGAGTCACCCAAAGAATCCAAAGGGAGAAGGGCAGTGAGACGGGTGAAACCAGTATGACTCCATCCATTTACAATCTCGTTCTCCGTGATGGTTTGGAGCAGCAAATTTGTGACAAATTTCCAGAAATTAACATCACATACCATGTGCACAGCCGAAAGTTAACTTTTTACGGTCTGAAACATGAGGTGCTGGAAACAAAGAATAAGATACTGCAGGCTGTTCTTAATTTGATTCATAAACCAATTGAGCTCCACCAATCTGTTTTAGATTTTCTGCTCACCAAGGATGTAGAGGAAATGACCAACAATTTGTTTTTAAACAAAGGAATCAATGTGGCATTAGAAGCTGATGGAAAGAGAGTTTTGCTTGTTGGGAAAACAGACAATGCCTTGAGTGTTGGTGAGAAGCAATTGCAGACAGATCTGAGTCATCTAAACTTCAGTGTAGAAGATCCCAGTGTTCTAGGAAGATCAGACTGGCATGACCTAGTCTCTCACATAAAAAACACTGTCACAAATGTCACAGTACAGACAACTGTCAACCAGGTGGTGGTTTCTGGCTTTGTAGATTCCATTACCGATGTTGAACAAGAGTTACATAACTTTGTTCAGGAAAACTCTCAATTTGAGAAAACTCTGAAGTCTCACAAGACTGTTGTCACATACATAAAGAATCATAAAAAGCAGGATTGGTTTGAAGAGGTGAAAGGTAATGTGAATGTAAACTTCAAAGGTGAAGACATTGTGATCAGTGGCTCAAGGCTTCATGTCTCTAAGTGTGTGCTTCTGTTTGAGGACTTGCTTAGATCTGTGCATAACTGCACCATGAAAATAGTTAAACCAGGGGCAAAGAAGTTTTTCAAGGAGAAAGAGTTAATGTGTGTTACATATGTCCAGACAAATATGAATTGTTTGGTTCAGTTACTAGATGAGTATGACCACCCACATGACACAGTTCAATCACTGATAATAAAACCTGTTTATCATTATAAAACACATGAAGGAATGGAGATTACAGTAAACAAAGCTGACATGTGCTCGTTTCAAGTGGATGCAGTGGTCGGTGGATGCAAAGAGAACCTCCTACTGGATGGAGGTTTAGTCAAGGTCCTCTCAGATGCTGCTGGTCCTAAACTTCAGAATGACTGCAACCAGACTGTCAAAAAACGGAAGTTGACAACAGGTGATGCTGTTCTCCTCGATGCAGGAGGGCGGCTGCGATGCAAACATGTCATCTTAGCAATAGGACCTAATTATAATATTAACAAACCTCAGGAGTCTGAAAAGCTCTTGAAAAAAACTGTGAAAAAGAGTCTGAATTTGGCAGATCAAGAAAGCTTCCAGTCTTTGGCAATCCCAGCCATTGGCTCTGGTGTAGCTGGTGGTGGTTTCCCACTGGACTTTTGTGCAGACACCATTGTGAAAGCTATAAAAGAGTTCTGTGATTTTGTTGAAGAGGACAATACACTGAACAAGATTCACCTAGTTGACAATAATGATAAGACAGTTCAAGCTTTAGAAGCAGCAGTGAAGAAGGTTTATGGGGCCAGTGCGCATACCCACAGCATGGCATCTGGAAGCAGTTCAAGCAGCCAGCAGCAAAATCAAAACCATGCAAGTTCTTCTCCAAGCCAACACCAGACTGCCACACTCTTTCAAGGAGCATCACAAAGTTTTCAGACAAAAGAAGGTTTAACCATCACCCTTATGAAAGGAAACATTGAGGACACAACAGTGAGTTCAGTATTATTACACATAATTGTATTTGGTGTCTTACTTTTTGCTGAAGCTCATTTTCTATTTGAAATGCCAAAATGCTCTTGAAGGGATGTACTTGAGAGGGTTTTATTTATGTTCGTTTTCCTCCAAAAGTTTCAAAGGGCCCTCCGCCTTTTTCATTTTTTTGTTCATTTTGAAGTAGAATGTCGGAACATTATTTGAGCTGACTATGCATCTGTAAATATCTGCTTTTTTGTGCAGATGGACGTCGTTGTGAACACTCTCAGCAGTGACCTAAATCTCAGCGTGGGAGCTATTTCAAATGCCCTTCTCAAAGCAGCTGGTCCTCAGCTTCAGGTTCTGCTCAATCAGCAAGTCACAGGCTCTGCCAATATTGGAGCAGTCTTTGAAACAGCAGGTGCAAACCTGAAGAGCAAACTGGTGTTCCATGCTGTTGTACCACACTGGAATCAGGGACAAGGAAATGAGCAGAAGGTAATACTCATTGATTGATTTTTGGTGATTAGTAGTTAAAAAAAATCTGTTTTATATAAATGTTTTTATTCTCTTTGAGCAGGTGCTGGAGGATATCATGGATAAGTGTTTGAGTCTGGCAGAGCAACGTCAGCAGAGCTCCATTTTATTCTCTGCCATTGGCACAGGAAACCTGGGGTTTCCAAAGCCACTGGTGGTCTGCACTATGCTGGACTCAGCCTTCAAGTTTAGCAGTAAAAGAAGTTCAAAGCATGTGAAGGAAGTGGTATTTGTTCTTCACCCCAAAGATACACAAACCATTCAGGTACAAGATGTATGATGTCATATCAGTCTTTTTTTAGATCCATGTGGAATTCCACATCTGCAGATTTTTGACCCTTTGTAATCCTAGTAACACTTCAAGGCCATGATAGTAGGTCACCTATCACTGAGTAAAAGTCAGTTCAGTTTTCTGCAAGTGCCGCACAAGTCCTGAAAAGTGAAGCCAAAATGTTTCAATCACCCCCAGGTTGCTGGCTGCAGTACAGCTCATAAACCTTAACCTCTCCATGTAAACAAATGGGACATGAGCCAAACTAAAAAAATCAAGTTACACTTAAAATATTTTTATCCCAAATATGGTTTCTGTCATTTTACGTAGTTCTTATCGCACTGATGAATGTTCAAGGCAAGAGCCCTGCTCATCATTAAAAACTAATAAGATGGTCTAGTAAGTGCACAAGGCTACATCATAAATGTGTATGCCCTCATGGCAGGAAAATACTGGTGGAAGAGAGTAGAGATGTGTCATCAATCTATTATTATTAATTTAATTTTTTTTACAGTCTATGGTTTTCTGTTCCAGTGTGTTAGCATTGCTATTGTATTAACAAGTGATCTTTTTCAGGGTAAATATTACAAATGTGATTTTTTTAAATTAATTGCATGTTTTTATCAAAAGATCAAAGACAGTATTAGATTTATTAAGCAGGCAGGCTATACTACACTTTGCTGAGCAGATAAGAACATGGAATGTTTATTTTTACAATGTATGGCTTTGAATATTTAACATTATTAGTAATATTTAATTTAGAATTTACATTAATTTACATAATTAAATTTAAGACTACATTTCATAAATATTTAAGCCCATTTGTTCATGACACCAGTGGTAGTTACCCAGATGATATACAATATTGCCATGGACGACTGTACCAGAGGGGTTCTGACATATTAGTAAATGTTTGATCACCGAGCAGGATTTAAAATGGCGATGGGAGGCAAGCACACTGACAAGGACGCTAAAGACTGCAGCCTCTAGCATCAGTCGCTAGTGCATCTCTTAAGAACAGTGGAGTGAGGTTTACTCACACAGCTCTTACCAGCTGGCCTCCATTACAAATTGATGATCAGAATCAAGTATTCTAGTTGTGTAATAAAATGAATTGATGATATGTATACTTTGTATGCATACTTTGTAAATTATATGTATACTTTGAAAAAAAATCATCTTTACATCATCAGCATAGTACGCACTCACCTCGCAAATGCCTTGAATACTTTTTTGCACTTATTTAGTTTGTCCACAATGCACTAACACTGACCCAGTCCACTATTCCCAGTCCACTATAGTCCACTATTTTAAACAGGAGGTGGAATGACAATAGGCACCTGCGTTGACGAGCGCTTGTGTGACTGGGTAAAAAGATACCCACAACTCAGTTTAAACAAATACAAAGACATTTTTTATTGGTCATAACATCTGGAAAGAAATAGCACAGACACTTGACAAATATGAAATTTCCTACTGCATGTGTTAAATGCTGTGCATCCACACACTCTATCAAATGGAGTATACTTTGAAAGGATGTGCATTCAGCTGTATGCATCTGCATCAAACTTTTGCATCAAAACTGAAGTATACTTTGGGTTTTAGTATGGTCATTTGCATGACACCCTACCACAAACACGATACCCAAGTTTACATGTTAAGTGTTAAATGATAATCCTGAAATTAATTCAAATTGAAGTAATTCTACATATATTTGTATCAGCATAGTTAAAACGTTTTAGTGTTTTTACATTCAGGTGAACCACAGAGAGAAGAAGAAAAAGAGGAGAAGGTTGAGCCACTTGAGGAAACGGAAGAAGATACAACCCCTAGATCAGCTGTAATTGAAAACATTCAAAACAGTGGTCAAGAGTTTCTGACAATCTGACAATGAAATATCCTGAAAGGATCTTCTGCTGAGTCAAAAGACTTCAACATCGAAATAATACCAGAGAGTAACTGTGTAACTGTGGCATTTTCCAATAGCAAGTGTAAGTCATGGGTTGTATCCCACAACACAATGTACTCTTCAGATGTGCATGCAAAATTCTAGCCTTTTACTAAGGTCTTAGTGGTGGTCACCGTGCTCTTATTTCCTGTTACTTATATTTGATTCCACAGATGCAGAACATTTCTTTGTATCCTCTCCAAGCAATGGAATAATTAAGAAGAAAAACATGAAAGTCCGATTGCTTGAGATGACTTCAAAAGTGAAAGCTGAAGGCTTACCTCCAAACTCAAACTCTGACTTAGTCATGCTGTATTTTGACAAATTTGGAGAAGTAGAGGATGATGGGGTAACATTTGAAATAGATCAGTCAGCAATAATAACTTTTACAAATCTTGAAGGTACATGAAGTAGTAACATTTGATTTATTAGTTGAATTTCATTTTGACAAATGCATAAACTAAACAATGTATGCTTTTTCAGATGTGCAAAGAGTCCTCAAAGAGCAACATCAGCTTAAAAAGCAGCCTTTCAGAGTACTGCCGTACTATGAAACACTACAAACAGCTCTATATGGTAAAGACAGACCCCCCCTGAGACTTCCAGAGGCATTTATTGAGAAGATTGATAGAGCTGTATGGCACCACTTAAAGGAAAACAAAAAATCTATGGATTATATCAAGCAAGCTATCTCCAGTCATTTTTGTGAGATGGATTTTCAGTCCTCAGCAGTGAAGATCAGTCCTTCTCAATCCCTACTTAACAATGGTGTGCAGACAAGAAAACTCATTCAGACATGGAGAGAAAATGCCCTCTCTGTGTTTTTATCATTAACATCTGAGTTTAAATCCACTGAGTTCTGCATTCAGAAGGATGCGTGGACAGAGATACAAACTGAAATCCAAAAAGAAGTAGTGGGAGAGGCTGTCACACTGGTTCCCAATGTGGATGAAGGAACAATAACTGTAGCCGGCCTGAAAGAAGATATGAACAGGATTGAGGGAATTCTGACAGAAACTGTTGAGAGAGTCACCCAAAGAATCCAAAGGGAGAAGGGCAGTGAGACGGGTGAAACCAGTATGACTCCATCCATTTACAATCTCGTTCTCCGTGATGGTTTGGAGCAGCAAATTTGTGACAAATTTCCAGAAATTAACATCACATACCATGTGCACAGCCGAAAGTTAACTTTTTACGGTCTGAAACATGAGGTGCTGGAAACAAAGAATAAGATACTGCAGGCTGTTCTTAATTTGATTCATAAACCAATTGAGCTCCACCAATCTGTTTTAGATTTTCTGCTCACCAAGGATGTAGAGGAAATGACCAACAATTTGTTTTTAAACAAAGGAATCAATGTGGCATTAGAAGCTGATGGAAAGAGAGTTTTGCTTGTTGGGAAAACAGACAATGCCTTGAGTGTTGGTGAGAAGCAATTGCAGACAGATCTGAGTCATCTAAACTTCAGTGTAGAAGATCCCAGTGTTCTAGGAAGATCAGACTGGCATGACCTAGTCTCTCACATAAAAAACACTGTCACAAATGTCACAGTACAGACAACTGTCAACCAGGTGGTGGTTTCTGGCTTTGTAGATTCCATTACCGATGTTGAACAAGAGTTACATAACTTTGTTCAGGAAAACTCTCAATTTGAGAAAACTCTGAAGTCTCACAAGACTGTTGTCACATACATAAAGAATCATAAAAAGCAGGATTGGTTTGAAGAGGTGAAAGGTAATGTGAATGTAAACTTCAAAGGTGAAGACATTGTGATCAGTGGCTCAAGGCTTCATGTCTCTAAGTGTGTGCTTCTGTTTGAGGACTTGCTTAGATCTGTGCATAACTGCACCATGAAAATAGTTAAACCAGGGGCAAAGAAGTTTTTCAAGGAGAAAGAGTTAATGTGTGTTACATATGTCCAGACAAATATGAATTGTTTGGTTCAGTTACTAGATGAGTATGACCACCCACATGACACAGTTCAATCACTGATAATAAAACCTGTTTATCATTATAAAACACATGAAGGAATGGAGATTACAGTAAACAAAGCTGACATGTGCTCGTTTCAAGTGGATGCAGTGGTCGGTGGATGCAAAGAGAACCTCCTACTGGATGGAGGTTTAGTCAAGGTCCTCTCAGATGCTGCTGGTCCTAAACTTCAGAATGACTGCAACCAGACTGTCAAAAAACGGAAGTTGACAACAGGTGATGCTGTTCTCCTCGATGCAGGAGGGCGGCTGCGATGCAAACATGTCATCTTAGCAATAGGACCTAATTATAATATTAACAAACCTCAGGAGTCTGAAAAGCTCTTGAAAAAAACTGTGAAAAAGAGTCTGAATTTGGCAGATCAAGAAAGCTTCCAGTCTTTGGCAATCCCAGCCATTGGCTCTGGTGTAGCTGGTGGTGGTTTCCCACTGGACTTTTGTGCAGACACCATTGTGAAAGCTATAAAAGAGTTCTGTGATTTTGTTGAAGAGGACAATACACTGAACAAGATTCACCTAGTTGACAATAATGATAAGACAGTTCAAGCTTTAGAAGCAGCAGTGAAGAAGGTTTATGGGGCCAGTGCGCATACCCACAGCATGGCATCTGGAAGCAGTTCAAGCAGCCAGCAGCAAAATCAAAACCATGCAAGTTCTTCTCCAAGCCAACACCAGACTGCCACACTCTTTCAAGGAGCATCACAAAGTTTTCAGACAAAAGAAGGTTTAACCATCACCCTTATGAAAGGAAACATTGAGGACACAACAGTGAGTTCAGTATTATTACACATAATTGTATTTGGTGTCTTACTTTTTGCTGAAGCTCATTTTCTATTTGAAATGCCAAAATGCTCTTGAAGGGATGTACTTGAGAGGGTTTTATTTATGTTCGTTTTCCTCCAAAAGTTTCAAAGGGCCCTCCGCCTTTTTCATTTTTTTGTTCATTTTGAAGTAGAATGTCGGAACATTATTTGAGCTGACTATGCATCTGTAAATATCTGCTTTTTTGTGCAGATGGACGTCGTTGTGAACACTCTCAGCAGTGACCTAAATCTCAGCGTGGGAGCTATTTCAAATGCCCTTCTCAAAGCAGCTGGTCCTCAGCTTCAGGTTCTGCTCAATCAGCAAGTCACAGGCTCTGCCAATATTGGAGCAGTCTTTGAAACAGCAGGTGCAAACCTGAAGAGCAAACTGGTGTTCCATGCTGTTGTACCACACTGGAATCAGGGACAAGGAAATGAGCAGAAGGTAATACTCATTGATTGATTTTTGGTGATTAGTAGTTAAAAAAAATCTGTTTTATATAAATGTTTTTATTCTCTTTGAGCAGGTGCTGGAGGATATCATGGATAAGTGTTTGAGTCTGGCAGAGCAACGTCAGCAGAGCTCCATTTTATTCTCTGCCATTGGCACAGGAAACCTGGGGTTTCCAAAGCCACTGGTGGTCTGCACTATGCTGGACTCAGCCTTCAAGTTTAGCAGTAAAAGAAGTTCAAAGCATGTGAAGGAAGTGGTATTTGTTC
Source organism: Sinocyclocheilus grahami (assembly GCF_001515645.1). Taxonomy (NCBI): domain Eukaryota; kingdom Metazoa; phylum Chordata; class Actinopteri; order Cypriniformes; family Cyprinidae; genus Sinocyclocheilus; species Sinocyclocheilus grahami. Next base: position 885,429 of record NW_015505702.1, read on the forward strand.
TTCACCCCAAAGATACACAAACCATTCAGGTACAAGATGTATGATGTCATATCAGTCTTTTTTTAGATCCATGTGGAATTCCACATCTGCAGATTTTTGACACTTGGTACAATAATAATGAGTTATTTTCACTTCACTAATACTATATGTCACCCACAACAGGTATTCACAGATGAGTTTAGCAAAAGGTTTTTGGGCCAGTCTGCCTCAGCAAGTAACCCCACACAGCCGCAGAGCACAGGTGCCCAAAACGTCACTTTTTCTTATCCAACCATTTGTGCAATCACTTATAACTAACTGATCTCACTGTCGTTTTTAGTGGATGAATGAAGTCAGTCAGTTCCCCCTGATTATGATACATTTCCTTAATGTTTATTTAGTTCTGTGGTATTTTACAATGAAATTACAGGCCCCTTCTCAAAGGTCATAACAAAATCTGGGATTCACGAGACTACTGTGGGAGGAGTAACACTTCAGGTCCTGAATGGTTATATTACTTTAGATAAAACTGTTGTCATTGTTAATTCGATTAATAAATATTTTACACTGAAT
>NW_015505702.1:887909-923123 GCF_001515645.1 Sinocyclocheilus grahami
TTATTATTATTAGGCCTATTATTATTATTAGGTTACTTTTATTATTAAATTACATGAAATTATTGCCCCGCAACACAAGTTATTAGCTTACTCCTCATTGAAAATGTTTTAAAAAAGTTTTTTTAAACAAGTCTGATAATTTATATAATGAATTATTGGCCTATAATTAAAATTATTAACACTGCAGTCATCAATGAAAATTAAGAGCAGCTTTTTTTCGTGCACCGATTTTCAAAAACAACCTGTTTAACGCGAAATATGTTTCTTCTCATGTTTTTCACGATATGGGCCACAAGAGAAATATTAGGGAATAATTTAAGACAGTTATATGCCGTTATCACCATATGTTGAAGTAGTTTCGTCTCTCGTTGTCTCTCAGAGAATATGCGTCGTTAATGCAGCGTTAGAAAGCTCTGTCAGTTTTTTTATTTTCACCGGCATAACTCTTGCGCACAGTTTGCGCATTGCTTGCTTGTGTTACTTGACCCGTCCCCCATAATATAAATAGTTAACAGGCCACATATTAGGCACTTTTTTAGGTTTTTAATCATTGTTTTTCAGTGTTAATGAAAGTGACACCAAAAAACAGGAACATTTGGAAATCCTTGGGGGGGAGGGGGTCCTCAGCGTGATATGAGTTACACGAAAGTAGCACTGGTGTCATAAACAAATGGGTCCGCCTAGGATAGCCCTTTGTAATCCTAGTAACACTTCAAGGCCATGATAGTAGGTCACCTATCACTGAGTAAAAGTCAGTTCAGTTTTCTGCAAGTGCCGCACAAGTCCTGAAAAGTGAAGCCAAAATGTTTCAATCACCCCCAGGTTGCTGGCTGCAGTACAGCTCATAAACCTTAACCTCTCCATGTAAACAAATGGGACATGAGCCAAACTAAAAAAATCAAGTTACACTTAAAATATTTTTATCCCAAATATGGTTTCTGTCATTTTACGTAGTTCTTATCGCACTGATGAATGTTCAAGGCAAGAGCCCTGCTCATCATTAAAAACTAATAAGATGGTCTAGTAAGTGCACAAGGCTACATCATAAATGTGTATGCCCTCATGGCAGGAAAATACTGGTGGAAGAGAGTAGAGATGTGTCATCAATCTATTATTATTAATTTTATTTTTTTTACAGTCTATGGTTTTCTGTTCCAGTGTGTTAGCATTGCTATTGTATTAACAAGTGATCTTTTTCAGGGTAAATATTACAAATGTGATTTTTTTTTATTAATTGCATGCTTTTATCAAAAGATCAAAGACAATATTAGATTTATTAAGCAGGCAGGCTATACTACACTATGCTGAGCAGATAAGAACATGGAATGTTTATTTTTTACAATGTATGGCTTTGAATAGTTAACATTATTAGTAATATTTAATTTAGAATTCACATTAATTTACATAATTACATTTAAGACTACATTTCATGAATATTTAAACCCATTTGTTCATGACACCAGTGGTAGTTACCCAGATGATATACAATATTGCCATGGACGACTGTACCAGAGGGGTTCTGACATATTAGTAAATGTTTGATCACCGAGCAGGATTTAAAATGGCGATGGGAGGCAAGCACACTGACAAGGACGCTAAAGACTGCAGCCTCTAGCATCAGTCGCTAGTGCATCTCTTAAGAACAGTGGAGTGAGGTTTACTCACACAGCTCTTACCAGCTGGCCTCCATTACAAATTGATGATCAGAATCAAGTATTCTAGTTGTGTAATAAAATGAATTGATGATATGTATACTTTGTATGCATACTTTGTAAATTATATGTATACTTTGAAAAAAAATCATCTTTACATCATCAGCATAGTACGCACTCACCTCGCAAATGCCTTGAATACTTTTTGCACTTATTTAGTTTGTCCACAATGCACTAACACTGACCCAGTCCACTATTCCCAGTCCACTATAGTCCACTATTTTAAACAGGAGGTGGAATGACAATAGGCACCTGCGTTGACGAGCGCTTGTGTGACTGGGTAAAAAGATACCCACAACTCAGTTTAAACAAATACAAAGACATTTTTTATTGGTCATAACATCTGGAAAGAAATAGCACAGACACTTGACAAATATGAAATTTCCTACTGCATGTGTTAAATGCTGTGCATCCACACACTCTATCAAATGGAGTATACTTTGAAAGGATGTGCATTCAGCTGTATGCATCTGCATCAAACTTTTGCATCAAAACTGAAGTATACTTTGGGTTTTAGTATGGTCATTTGCATGACACCCTACCACAAACACGATACCCAAGTTTACATGTTAAGTGTTAAATGATAATCCTGAAATTAATTCAAATTGAAGTAATTCTACATATATTTGTATCAGCATAGTTAAAACGTTTTAGTGTTTTTACATTCAGGTGAACCACAGAGAGAAGAAGAAAAAGAGGAGAAGGTTGAGCCACTTGAGGAAACGGAAGAAGATACAACCCCTAGATCAGCTGTAATTGAAAACATTCAAAACAGTGGTCAAGAGTTTCTGACAATGCTGGTGGAAAATATCCTGAAAGGATCTTCTGCTGAGTCAAAAGACTTCAACATCGAAATAATACCAGAGAGTAACTGTGCTGTAGTGGCATTTTCCAATAGCAAGTGTAAGTCATGGGTTGTATCCCACAACACAATGTACTCTTCAGATGTGCATGCAAAATTCTAGCCTTTTACTAAGGTCTTAGTGGTGGTCACCGTGCTCTTATTTCCTGTTACTTATATTTGATTCCACAGATGCAGAACATTTCTTTGTATCCTCTCCAAGCAATGGAATAATTAAGAAGAAAAACATGAAAGTCCGATTGCTTGAGATGACTTCAAAAGTGAAAGCTGAAGGCTTACCTCCAAACTCAAACTCTGACTTAGTCATGCTGTATTTTGACAAATTTGGAGAAGTAGAGGATGATGGGGTAACATTTGAAATAGATCAGTCAGCAATAATAACTTTTACAAATCTTGAAGGTACATGAAGTAGTAACATTTGATTTATTAGTTGAATTTCATTTTGACAAATGCATAAACTAAACAATGTATGCTTTTTCAGATGTGCAAAGAGTCCTCAAAGAGCAACATCAGCTTAAAAAGCAGCCTTTCAGAGTACTGCCGTACTATGAAACACTACAAACAGCTCTATATGGTAAAGACAGACCCCCCCTGAGACTTCCAGAGGCATTTATTGAGAAGATTGATAGAGCTGTATGGCACCACTTAAAGGAAAACAAAAAATCTATGGATTATATCAAGCAAGCTATCTCCAGTCATTTTTGTGAGATGGATTTTCAGTCCTCAGCAGTGAAGATCAGTCCTTCTCAATCCCTACTTAACAATGGTGTGCAGACAAGAAAACTCATTCAGACATGGAGAGAAAATGCCCTCTCTGTGTTTTTATCATTAACATCTGAGTTTAAATCCACTGAGTTCTGCATTCAGAAGGATGCGTGGACAGAGATACAAACTGAAATCCAAAAAGAAGTAGTGGGAGAGGCTGTCACACTGGTTCCCAATGTGGATGAAGGAACAATAACTGTAGCCGGCCTGAAAGAAGATATGAACAGGATTGAGGGAATTCTGACAGAAACTGTTGAGAGAGTCACCCAAAGAATCCAAAGGGAGAAGGGCAGTGAGACGGGTGAAACCAGTATGACTCCATCCATTTACAATCTCGTTCTCCGTGATGGTTTGGAGCAGCAAATTTGTGACAAATTTCCAGAAATTAACATCACATACCATGTGCACAGCCGAAAGTTAACTTTTTACGGTCTGAAACATGAGGTGCTGGAAACAAAGAATAAGATACTGCAGGCTGTTCTTAATTTGATTCATAAACCAATTGAGCTCCACCAATCTGTTTTAGATTTTCTGCTCACCAAGGATGTAGAGGAAATGACCAACAATTTGTTTTTAAACAAAGGAATCAATGTGGCATTAGAAGCTGATGGAAAGAGAGTTTTGCTTGTTGGGAAAACAGACAATGCCTTGAGTGTTGGTGAGAAGCAATTGCAGACAGATCTGAGTCATCTAAACTTCAGTGTAGAAGATCCCAGTGTTCTAGGAAGATCAGACTGGCATGACCTAGTCTCTCACATAAAAAACACTGTCACAAATGTCACAGTACAGACAACTGTCAACCAGGTGGTGGTTTCTGGCTTTGTAGATTCCATTACCGATGTTGAACAAGAGTTACATAACTTTGTTCAGGAAAACTCTCAATTTGAGAAAACTCTGAAGTCTCACAAGACTGTTGTCACATACATAAAGAATCATAAAAAGCAGGATTGGTTTGAAGAGGTGAAAGGTAATGTGAATGTAAACTTCAAAGGTGAAGACATTGTGATCAGTGGCTCAAGGCTTCATGTCTCTAAGTGTGTGCTTCTGTTTGAGGACTTGCTTAGATCTGTGCATAACTGCACCATGAAAATAGTTAAACCAGGGGCAAAGAAGTTTTTCAAGGAGAAAGAGTTAATGTGTGTTACATATGTCCAGACAAATATGAATTGTTTGGTTCAGTTACTAGATGAGTATGACCACCCACATGACACAGTTCAATCACTGATAATAAAACCTGTTTATCATTATAAAACACATGAAGGAATGGAGATTACAGTAAACAAAGCTGACATGTGCTCGTTTCAAGTGGATGCAGTGGTCGGTGGATGCAAAGAGAACCTCCTACTGGATGGAGGTTTAGTCAAGGTCCTCTCAGATGCTGCTGGTCCTAAACTTCAGAATGACTGCAACCAGACTGTCAAAAAACGGAAGTTGACAACAGGTGATGCTGTTCTCCTCGATGCAGGAGGGCGGCTGCGATGCAAACATGTCATCTTAGCAATAGGACCTAATTATAATATTAACAAACCTCAGGAGTCTGAAAAGCTCTTGAAAAAAACTGTGAAAAAGAGTCTGAATTTGGCAGATCAAGAAAGCTTCCAGTCTTTGGCAATCCCAGCCATTGGCTCTGGTGTAGCTGGTGGTGGTTTCCCACTGGACTTTTGTGCAGACACCATTGTGAAAGCTATAAAAGAGTTCTGTGATTTTGTTGAAGAGGACAATACACTGAACAAGATTCACCTAGTTGACAATAATGATAAGACAGTTCAAGCTTTAGAAGCAGCAGTGAAGAAGGTTTATGGGGCCAGTGCGCATACCCACAGCATGGCATCTGGAAGCAGTTCAAGCAGCCAGCAGCAAAATCAAAACCATGCAAGTTCTTCTCCAAGCCAACACCAGACTGCCACACTCTTTCAAGGAGCATCACAAAGTTTTCAGACAAAAGAAGGTTTAACCATCACCCTTATGAAAGGAAACATTGAGGACACAACAGTGAGTTCAGTATTATTACACATAATTGTATTTGGTGTCTTACTTTTTGCTGAAGCTCATTTTCTATTTGAAATGCCAAAATGCTCTTGAAGGGATGTACTTGAGAGGGTTTTATTTATGTTCGTTTTCCTCCAAAAGTTTCAAAGGGCCCTCCGCCTTTTTCATTTTTTTGTTCATTTTGAAGTAGAATGTCGGAACATTATTTGAGCTGACTATGCATCTGTAAATATCTGCTTTTTTGTGCAGATGGACGTCGTTGTGAACACTCTCAGCAGTGACCTAAATCTCAGCGTGGGAGCTATTTCAAATGCCCTTCTCAAAGCAGCTGGTCCTCAGCTTCAGGTTCTGCTCAATCAGCAAGTCACAGGCTCTGCCAATATTGGAGCAGTCTTTGAAACAGCAGGTGCAAACCTGAAGAGCAAACTGGTGTTCCATGCTGTTGTACCACACTGGAATCAGGGACAAGGAAATGAGCAGAAGGTAATACTCATTGATTGATTTTTGGTGATTAGTAGTTAAAAAAAATCTGTTTTATATAAATGTTTTTATTCTCTTTGAGCAGGTGCTGGAGGATATCATGGATAAGTGTTTGAGTCTGGCAGAGCAACGTCAGCAGAGCTCCATTTTATTCTCTGCCATTGGCACAGGAAACCTGGGGTTTCCAAAGCCACTGGTGGTCTGCACTATGCTGGACTCAGCCTTCAAGTTTAGCAGTAAAAGAAGTTCAAAGCATGTGAAGGAAGTGGTATTTGTTCTTCACCCCAAAGATACACAAACCATTCAGGTACAAGATGTATGATGTCATATCAGTCTTTTTTTAGATCCATGTGGAATTCCACATCTGCAGATTTTTGACACTTGGTACAATAATAATGAGTTATTTTCACTTCACTAATACTATATGTCACCCACAACAGGTATTCACAGATGAGTTTAGCAAAAGGTTTTTGGGCCAGTCTGCCTCAGCAAGTAACCCCACACAGCCGCAGAGCACAGGTGCCCAAAACGTCACTTTTTCTTATCCAACCATTTGTGCAATCACTTATAACTAACTGATCTCACTGTCGTTTTTAGTGGATGAATGAAGTCAGTCAGTTCCCCCTGATTATGATACATTTCCTTAATGTTTATTTAGTTCTGTGGTATTTTACAATGAAATTACAGGCCCCTTCTCAAAGGTCATAACAAAATCTGGGATTCACGAGACTACTGTGGGAGGAGTAACACTTCAGGTCCTGAATGGTGATATTACTTTAGAGAAAACTGATGTCATTGTCAATTCCAGCAATAAAGAGTTTACACTGAAAGCAGGTAAAGTTACTAATTCTGAATTAGTAGAAGACTGTTAATGCTTTTTGTACTCATGACTTTGCCTAGAATTGCTTGCTGCTTCATTTTGTAAGATAGGAATAATATGAGTTGAAACAGAGAAAATAAACTCATTTTATCTCAAATGGTTAAGGTGTCTCAAAGGCTATTTTGGATAAGGCAGGTCCAAATGTAGAAGCTGAGTGCCAGCAACTCGGTGAGAAGCATGTTTTCATTCCTTGACTAAAATATTTAATAAGAATGAAAAAAGAATGAAATATTAATTAATCATTTAATAATCTTTTCACACGCTCTAAAACTTTAGCACATGTCTTATAATTCTAGTTCATGTGTGTTGCCAGGGGCCCAGGCTACAAGTGGACTCATAATGACTCAAGCAGGGAATTTACAGTGTAAAAAGATCATCCACATTTCAGCACAAAGCAATGCTGGTATGATCCAAAGCCATGTTAAAAAGGCACTGGAAATGTGTGCCAAGGAAAAGTTAACCTCCATTGCATTCCCAGCTATTGGTACAGGTGAGAACAACTCAACAAGACAAAAAAGAAAGAAAGAAACGGGATAGTGTTGTCAATCTTTATATTAAAAAAGACTGTCCTTACATATGAAGAGAAAATATATGAATGCAATTTGTAGTAATGTTAGTTTTTTTTGTTCATTTGTTTTTTCTTCTGGAGCATCAGTGAGTATTTGAGCCTTCTGTAATAGTTGCACATGAGTCCCTCAGTTGTCCTCAGTGTGAAAAGATGGATCTCAAAATCATACAGTCATTGTTGGAAAGGGTTCAAATACACAAAAATGCTGGAAAACCAAAGAATTTGTGGGACCTGAAGGATTTTTCTGTTGAACAGTGGGCAGTTTAACTGTTCAGGACAAACAAGGGACTCATGAACAACTATCACAATAAAATAAAATAAATAAAAACAGCTGTGGATCCAGGTAACAACACAGTATTAAGAACCAAGTGTATATAAACTTTTGAATGGGGTCATTTTTATAAAGTCAACTATTATTTTCTCTTGTGGACTACATGTAATCATCTTTTATGTGAAATATTTTATTTAGGTCAGTACAAAATAAAAAAGTGCATCATCTCAAATTGTGGATTAGCATTATAAATAAATAAGTGGTTATTATAATGTAATGTACATTATATACATTTTTTCTTTTTAGTCATTATTTTTTGTACTTTACATTAATTTTGGCAGCCCTAACTGAAACATTATCTTTATATTGTCAATTCAAAACTTTCACTGTAAACATGAACATGGATTTTAGTCATGTGACTTTCTTTTTCTTAGGAAAAGCAGGGTTGTCTCCGGGTCAAGTAGCAGACTGCATGTTGGATGGTATACTGGACATGATAAGAAAAATTCCCCAGTCCACTCTCAAGCTGATCAGATTGGTTGTGTTCCAGGCCCAAATGCTCCCTGAATTCCACAAAAGCATGCAGAATCAAGAAACTGGACCTCCTAAACAAGAGCAGAGTACCTGGTCAAAGATCAAAGGTATGATGACATTCCACCTACATTTATAGAACATGAGTACCCTTTAAAACATTAATGAACAAAACAGAATAGTTCAGGAATACATTCTCATGAGGTCATTCACAACAAAGATATAAAACTGACTTTCTCCATTCCAATTTAATTTATTACACAGCATATGCCGCTAATGTTAAATCCTTCTTCACTGGATCTTGGGAGAAAGAAATAAAACAACATGGTGGCAAAGACTTTGTCATTGAAGGCATGCAAGTAGATCCAGTATTTTTTTCTATCTGTGGACCATCACAAGCAGATGTGGCCGAAACAAAGCGTTTCTTAGAGGGTATGATCGATCAGGAACAAGTGTTCGAGGCCATCACAGACACAGCGATACTTACCTTATCAGATAAAGACCAACAGCGAATCCAGGACCTGCAAAGCACTATAGATGTGACTATAAGGCTGGAATACAAAGCGAATAAAGGTTCAGAAGAAACCCCAGGAAAGGCCACACTGATAATACAAGGTCTCAGCCGAGATGTTCTAAAAGCCATTCAGGAAATCCAAGACATGCTCAAAGCAGCCAAAGAGAAAGAGACACTGCAAAAAGAAATGGATTACACAAGTGAGCTTGTTGATTGGCAGTATGAACAAGGTGGGCAATTTAGGAATTTTGATCAACGTACAAATTTTGAGTTGGAAAAGGCCCTTGGTAAACAAGCTGCAGGCATCAGAATTTCCTTCCAAGGCCAAACTTACCAGGTCACACTGCCTGAGGGTCCAGCAGTGTGCACCACTGGTGGAAACCAGATGAAAATCAGACGCATTGACAAACTGAAAGGTATGTAAATGTAGTATAATTTATCAATAAGAAAACCAAAACAATAAATATATAAAAATTATTAATTAAAATTAATGAATGTATAAATTATTATACTGCACTGGAACTAATGGTGTAGATTTGACCATCATATTAAATAACTAGATGCTTTTCTCCATTAGCTACTGAAGATATTCCACAGTACTGGGATGGAATGGCACATAACGAGTTGTGCAGAAAGTTTAATTTGCAACCAACCAGCACAGAATACATAGAGGTAAATGGCCTCTTCCAGGCCACTTGTCCTAGCAACAAAGTCTTGAAGGTATGCGTGTCATTTTATTGTATGGTATTGTATAGTATTTATTAATTAATTATTAGATAGTCTACAGGACTGAACATTGCTAACTAAATCAGCATATTAGAATGATTTAATAAAGGATCGTGACAATTCAGCTTTGCATCACGGGATTAAATTATATTTTAAACTATATTAACATAAAAAACTTTATTTTAAATTGCAGTATAATTTCAAAATATTAAACTTTTTTCTGTATTTTTGATCAAATAAATGCAGACTTGATGAGCATAAGAAAATTCTTTAAAAAATATAAAAAAATCTTACTGATCCCAAACTTTTGAACAGCAGTATATATATATAGCTGACTACAATGATAGAGCTTGGAATAGCCAGGACAAATTTTAATATAACTCCGACTGGATTCGTCTGAAAGAAGAAAGTCATATACACCTAGGATGCTTCGAGCGTAAGTAAAACACAGTGTAATTTTCATTTTTGGGTGAACTAACCCTTTAACATACAGAATTGAACATTGCTAACTAAAATGCCTTTCTCTCCTAAAATATTATTTTTAGTGTTTTCCGAACAGTTCATTCAATTTTAGAGGATTTCAACCCATGGTTATAGATATAATTTTTAGGGTGATTGTAAGTGGATCTAATTTTTTAATTAGACATGCAGTGCAATACATTGTAAACGGCCACAAAATAAACACATGGCAACATCACAGACAACTCAGTTTCATACTTGTATCCATTATGGGATTGTTATTTGTTTTCTGTAGATTGAACGAATCCAGAATCCTGGCATGTGGAGGAACTACCAGAATAACAAAAGTGTCATGGAAAAAAAGAATGGTCATCAAAAGAATGAGAAAAGACTCTTTCATGGAACCAGTGAGCAGACTATCAGTCACATCGAAAAGAGTGGCTTTAATCGCAGCTATGCAGGAAAAAATGGTAAAGCATTTTCTACAATCACTTAAATATTCAAACTTCACATTCCATCATTATACTTGATTTGAAGTGTTAGATTTATGTGTTGTTGATCTCTTAATGTTTCTTGTTACAGCTACAGCATATGGAAAAGGCACTTACTTTGCACTCAATGCAAGATACTCTTCTAATAACACATACTCAGTGCCTAATGCTCAGGGACATAAGCACATGTACCTCTGCAGAGTCCTTACGGGCGATTATATTACAGGAAATTCAACGATGTTTGTGCCACCTGCAAAAAATGCCAACTTTGACCAGTACGACACGGTTGTGGACAACCCTAATGCGCCTACCATTTTTGTGGTATTCCGAGATGATAATGCTTATCCTGAATATTTAATCACTTTCACTTAGTCACTGAAGATCAATCATTTTACACAGTGAGGCCGAAGATTGGATCACATTCGATAAAATCAAGAAGGTTTTTTAATGAAACTATAGTAGCCTACCCATAATGCCTTATTGAATCATTACATTTTGAAAGGGCTTTAATTACGAAAACTGCAAGTGCCTTATGAAATCATTTTCTGTTGTTTCTACTGTAAAGTTTACAAAATAGTTAATCCTGGTGATATTTTCACTAGATATGCACAAACAACACAATCCTCAGGCAATGTAAACAAACTGCTCTGCAAATAAAGATCTTCAAAACTTCAAATTCTTTTATTGTAAATTCTTACACCCTTACACAACATACAACTGATACTTTTGGCATTCAAAAACGTTTATAGGCACAATCAAGTATGTTTGCTATTCCACATCTTAGTTATGAATATAAAAATAAATCAATACAGTTAAATTTCTGATTTGTCCAGAAAGTAGACATATTAAAGATATATTATTGGAAAACTAGATCTTGGGAATCTTGAATTCCAATATAACAACCAAAAATAATACTTTGTGTTTTAAGTTTTAAAATCATATTTGTCTATATACTTGTCTTCCTACTAATATTTATAATGAAAAACTCCAAATCTTATATATACTTGGACAGAAAGATTGAGAAATATTGAAAGCCAGATAACCTTCTGTCATGTCAAGAATTACTGTAACACAGACTCACCAAAAAAAATTATTTCAGTGAAAATGAATGTAAAAACTGACAGTATGGCATGTCGTCAATATCAGCAATGAGACAAAATAATGATGGGGGAAATATTGTGTTGATTTAGGAATTATGTATTCAAATCACCAAGTCAGTGTCAAAGTGCTTAGTCTGTCTCATCCAAGTAGCTTTCAGCAGGTAAAAATAAAATTATGAGCAAAAATAATACATTTGCTCAGTTATTTTGTGTTCTCCTAATTTGTCTTCTTTAGCCCAGGGAGAGTGAGTTCATACCTGTTTAATTACAGAGAAAAAGTTACACATAAACATACACCATCTGCACACTTAAACCTTATAAATTAAAGATTCAGCTGCACAACAGAGTACATTAGTGCATGCCCACTTTTTCAGTGGCGTGGGTTTCAGAATTATTTTTTCTATTCATTTCTCCCATAAGGATTTTTAAAAAGTATTAATTAAAGCATTATAAGCCATGAACCAAACCAACCAGCCAACATTCCCTGTGTTTCATGGGAGTGGGCATTCCCTGCAAGCTCTTTTAGTGCTGGTGGAATTTTTTTCACAGCATCTTTGGTCATTTAGTTTTTCACCATAAATTGTGCGGTTATAATGTCGAAATAATGCAAACAGATGGTTTCAACAAAAGCATATCCCATCAATAAACAACCTCTGAGCTCACAACGGTCTTTAAAGCTTTATAAGTTGTCATTAAAAATCTATTTCCCTATGGAGAAAAGGAAGGTTTTACTTCTGGAATCCAACTGTTGCACTCTAAAAGCCACAAAAAAATCTTAGCTGACCACATTTGCAGTACTTACATTTCTGTGAAACCCTTGATGAGATCCATTTCAGACATATCGATCAAAACCTTTTGAAAAAGCATAAAATGATTTTTTTTAAAGTGACAGTCAGGAAATGTCCCGAATATTAGAAAAAGTTGTTGATATGTTTTTTCTTCATATATCCATGTCAATCCATGTTCTTTATCTACTTACCATTCCAATCTCCTTGCGCTCTCTTTTGTGAAGCATTTTATTGTTTTTGACGGCAACATCCAACTTTCTTGTTCTTGCTTCCTCCATTGAAACAGCAAACTCAAATCTGAGATGAAGAGTTGCGTTAGAAATCTTTGAAACAAAAGATGAAAATACTTGGTTTTCAAGAGGTGAAAATATGCTCTAACGTCTCATTGAAGACAGGGTTCACGGTCTTCTTTTTAACTGAAGTGCGCTTGCGGTGCTTCCACGTCTGATCAGGCAGCAGATACATGCGGACGTAAGTATCAGAGCCCCTCTCGCTGCAGGAGAACAGATCCCTAAGTAGAATAAATCATAGTTCTTATGATTCTTTGATCAGTGATAGTTACAATGTTTACAAGTTAAATAAAAAGAGGGATAAGCAACTTACTTGCAGCTGCTGACAATCACAATGAGCCGTTTCCTTAAGGTGGCATAACGCAATGTGAGTTGGATCTGTCCAAAGCTGCCCTGATGATTCAAGATGGCCCTTCAATGAACATATAAACTCATCTGTTAAATCTGAAGTTTTTTGTAGGACACAACATTTGTAAGCAGCACCAGATTGTACCTACTCTGGATAAGTAGCATTGTCTGTTAGATCGAAGCGAGAAGAAGCTATAGAGTTCTCCGACAACAGGCTGTGGGAATCGTAGCGACGCATTTGACTGGGGGTGGAGGGGGTTGAACGCAGCGGCTCTGTGCTCACGAAAGTGCTTCGTCGGTAGGGAGTATACTCCGCTTGGAGTTCATTATAGGAGCTGACTGAAGATGGCATAGGGACAGGAGCAGTCTGTGTTCTGGAGAGTGGGACAGATGAAACAGGCACTTTCGGGATGCCCTGTACAGGTTGAGCTGGAACTGGAGTTTGAGGCTCAGGGTGTATTTGGGTAGACAATACTTTTTCCTGAGCCTGATCTGGTGGAGTGACAACCTTTGGTTCCCGTTTCTCCAACGTAAGAATCTAATTGAGACGACAGGTATAATGTCATTGTTAACCATTATCCCAGCAAATATTACAACATTATAGTCATTATTATAGTAATCTGTGTCTTGATATGTAATAGAACACTTAAATATATACATAAACATTTTTTGCTGTTCTTCAGCTCAGTGGTTCTAAACTGGTTGGCCGTGACTCAAACTCAGGACACAGGTCTGTTCTGATTGGGTTATAGATGGCAGGATAGCAAAATAAACACTTATGAACTTTAAAAATGTAGGGGAAAAATATAATTGTGACACTTCACAAAAGGTTAGATTTGTTCAAATTAGTTAAAGGGTTAGTTCACCCAAAACTGAAAATTCTGACATTATTACTGAGTAATTAATGACAGATTTTTCATTTTTGGGTGAACTAACCCTTTAATGCATTAGGCATTATGAACTAACACTGAACAACAATTTTTACACCATTTATGAATCTAGGTTAATAAATGTAAATATACTACTGGGCTTGTGAAATCCAGGTGCTGAAGAAAATAAAACAGCTGCTGTAGTTCACTCACTCACTCACCCTGAGAACAGCTTTCATCTTGATCTGGCTGTTGGCTCCGGAGCGCTCAAGCAGAAAGCGCTGGTCCATGGTCATGTCAGAAACATTGAGCAGCCGGACCAATGGCAGAGTGAGTTTGCCCAGCGAGGATTTCTTCTCGTGTTCTTTTACCTATGGCCACAGGGTAAACGAAAGAGAGACATCATTTTCTATTAATTATATTATAAACTATGAGTTTGTTATAGTTATTGAGTCTTCTGTATAGAAGAACAAGAATAATTCATTCTTCTTTAATATTGTAAAATGGGTTATGGTTTTAAGACTGGTTTACCTCAACATTCAACACTTGGTTATTCACACTGTGCACAAAGAATGTGAAGCATTCATCATAAGTTGGGTCTTTTGAGGCAAACACAACCTGGCAGAACAAATACAAACACAGATGAAAACACTCCAGCTTTTACATTTCTGATTCATTGAGTTCGAAAAGAGTGGATTAACATTAGAATTACATTCTAAGAAGTTACATACCTTGCTTTTTTTACTTTGCTGATCAATGGAAAACTCCACATATGAGTTGGGATCATTAGTTCTTCTGGTAAGCTGCAATTTAAAATGGACACATATGGAAATAAAGTCCATTAAGGTCACAGACACATTTTGATAATTTTTTTAAAATTTAATAAATTTTTAAACTCCCATATTTTTTCATGGTCATGACCATGAATTGCCATGACTTTTTCTTGACCTTTCCATTCGTTTGTGATTACTGGATTAAAAAATCTAAAGCATCAAAAAATCTAGCACAGATTTCCATTTATGTCAGGTACCAATCATTGGCAGTGATATATTTAAACAATTATGCATATTAGCATAAAACGTCTCCAGTGAGACAAAAAAGAACTAGTGGTGCAACAAATACCACATTATGCCAAGAGTCCTTCTGGCAGTTGCGAAAAAAAAAAAAACTTTTAATTTTGACTGACTGAATGTGTGTAGGGAATGTTTTTCATTTATATGTCCTGACCAGCAGATTACTCCACTACAGGTGCATCTCAATAAATTAGAATGTCGTGGAAAAGTTCATTTATTTCAGTAATTCAACTCAAATTGTGAAACTCGTGTATTAAATAAATTCAATGCACACGGACTGAAGTAGTTTAAGTCTTTGGTTCTTTTAATTGTGATGATTTTGGCTCACATTTAACAAAAACCCACCAATTCACTATCTCAATTCATTAGAATATGGTGACATGCCAATCAGCTAATCAACTCAAAACACCTGCAAAGGTTTCCTGAGCCTTCAAAATGGTCTCTCAGTTTGGTTCACTGGGCTACACAATCATGGGGAAGACTGTCTGTGATCAACTGACACTGAGGTGATATTATGATTATGAAACTACAACACTATGAAAAAGACCAAGAAAAAGAAATGTTTCACCTTTTAATTTGCATGATGTATATGTGGTTAACGTGATCATAGCTGAACCAGTGGTAGAAACCAGTTGAACAGGTTGCTACAATTACAGAGAAGCAGTAACTAAAACCTGTGCCTTGACTTTATCATGCTTACAGCTGAAACGCTATGATATAATCTCTGGAATGTTCTATATTCAGTGCGAGATGGCAGGAGGCTGCATTCCAAACGCATGAGATGGAATAAGAGTGAAATACCTACAGTAGATATCTAGCTTTTTGACTCTACAAAAGAAAACCTTCACCTTGAGGAAGCCTAATACACAAACTTTCCAGAAATGCTTCGAGAAATAAATCACTCAAAAATTATAAATCAGTCATCATTTACTCACTGCCGTAAAAGGACTACATTTATTTACATTTCAGATTGCTTCTCACACAAACCTATCATATGGCATCAGAAGACTACTTTTGGTACTGTATGTGGTATTTTTATGGTGTTTATAGTGGTGTGCACGGGGGGGGTCACGAGCCCCTGACCCTTTAATCGCAGATGCTAAAGTGCCCTTTCGGTCCGATCTAGGTGCCCCCGGACCGAGATTTCTACTTAGGGGGAACTAACCCACCCCCAACCACGATTTCTAGTGAGGGGGACTTCATTATGTGCTTCATTCTTCTCACATAAGGTCAAGGACAATAGCAGCCATTTCTTACCCGAGCTTCTTTGGGTGGTTTTCCATGCTTTTCATTATGGGTAAATTCACGGTGGTCTTTCTAAAGGCACAGAAAAATGGTAAGAAAGAAAGGAGATATATCACAAAATAACACTTGTTCTCACATGCTGTGGTTGTGTTATGATAAGCTGACAGTCTTTTAGTTGTACATGTATACTCACAGGCAGATTAGAGGCACTGTCCAGGTATACTGCCAACATGGCACAAGCGAGCCCATCACTGGTCTGAAAAGTAAAATTGCATAAAAAATGCATTAAAACACCTTTACATTCCATCCAGTTAAATTTGTACAGTTTAATATAACATTCACATCGGGGGAAAAAAACACACATTTTATTAGAAAATACAGCACTTAAATCACAGCAGGTGATGGTTTTTAACCATCTAGCACAGTATCTAAATCATCTACACTATTATAATGCAAGAAATACAAGCTTACCTCCTGCAGTAGTGCTGGGTTTGTGTGCAAAGAAAACCATTGCAATTTCATATGTATCTGACCAGTCTCTATGTCCTCCAGGGTGAACCACTGAAATTCAAAGACAGAAGTTGGTGAACAACTACAACATATTTATATTATATCATAGTATATTTTAGCACTTTTTCAATGTACAGAGAAATTCCAATAAATTCTTTGTTCAACTATAAGTTAAGGGGCACAACATTTCTGATCTTTATAAAGCTCACCTCATCTATCTCTCGGTCTTTTTTCACATCCCCACAATCCAGACTAAACCTGTGGCAGACAATCCAACATCTCACACAAAATCACATAAAATGGGCAAAATAACAACCATGATCTTAGCATTCTCCTCATTACCTGCCCAAAAAGTCATCGGCATCTGTGTCTTCGTCATAAAGTTTCACCTCCAACTCTTGCCCAGGAGCTTCATGAATGACAAACTATTTTAAAAAAACAGATATTCATGAGATCTCTATTTCACATGTGAAATGACTTTATCCAGATAGATTGAGGACTTCTTAAAATTACCTCATAAACTTCCTTCCAGCGTGGATTCAAAGTTTCTTTGATGGTCTTTGTTTTGAATTGCTGGTTTCCGACCCTCAGCACAGTATATGGATCTGACTTGCCCTTTACGAGGCCCATCATGTACGTGTCTTTGGCTACAAGATCCCGGGCCTCCAAAACATGGACCCGTACAACTCCCTAAAGATGTTCACATAATGTAACTTATTCTGCATTTTGAAAACAAGCATACAAAAAGTTTTTTGGCTGATTTTGGCAGTGGGAACCAATTATTCCAAGTCTTACTCGAGGAAGAGGAAACTTCATTTGATCAACCTTGACCTGATCAATCAAAGGGAAGCACATGCGATTGGGCAGAACCATGAGAGAGGCGATGATATCCACAATGGCTGATTCTGACAGATGACTAGAGAGTAAACAGAGATTTAGATTTGCATGCCAAGAAACACTAAGTATCATGTTTGTTTAATTTATTATGGTAAAGGAATCAAATATCCCTGGTTTTCTAAATGGCTTCTAAAATTTGTAACTAAAAGATTTTTATAGCTAAAATCTGTCCTGGGTGACAGGATATATACTATATGGCTGATTATTATGGAGATTAGTAAGTTAACAGCCATTTAATGTGTTATAAGATATATAATATTCATGGAAAATGAGGAACAAAGAGAGACTTAACATTGTGTCAGGAACACAAACTAAGTCATTTTATTTCTAACTTAAGTGAAAAGGGACATCTTTAATCTTCAATAATCCTGTACTATTTATCCCTCCCTGTACTGGAGGCTTTCACGTTATACACATTTGTTTATATGTAAACTTGTATGACAACATTCCATGTCCTCAAGCAGTTTTGAACAAGGGTGGCTAGCTAGCTAGCTGTTTGGTTTCTCCATTTTGTTTAGCCCATCCAGCTTTAACATGACTGAGTTGCTCATGCTGATTACAAGGTTGACTGCTGGATAACACAAAGTAAACACACAACAGACCAAAGTGCTTAAGTTATTAAATAATGTGATAAAAAAAACACTTCAATACATGTGTATTGAGAACTGTAAACTACAAAAAAAAATAAAAAATACAACAAATGTGCATGGACCTTTCAACCGTTTATTAAGTGACAATCAAAATAATTAAAATCAATGAACATACCTTAGTCCTGGACCATCCAAAAGGTTGGTCATTCCAGTCCAATTGACTTGCAGAGCCTGGAAATTAAATTTAAAATGTTCATGTTTTGCTAATGAACTCATGACACTTTTGTTATTTTTTATTTTAAACTAGCCAGTTGCATGTAATGTCCATACTCACGGGACGACGAATGAAGAACATGGTGACTCCACCTACAAGAGGTGCCTGGCCAATCAGAGGCTCGAGAATTACTCGTAGCATTCCCTGAAGCTGAAAGAAAACAAACACATTCATAGTTCTTAGTTGCTTTCATATTCATTAACGTTTTATACATTCACTTTGCTGTGCTGTGGAGACTCAGTAAGGGTCGGGTCGGGTCGGGTCGGGTCGGGACGGGACGGGACGGGACGGGACAGACAGATTTATTATGAAATTAATACTTTTTTTCAGCAGGAATGCATTATGCTGATTAAAGTGACAGTAAAGACATTTATAATGTTACAAAAAATTTATATTTTAAATAAATGCTGTTCTTTTGAACATTCTGTTCATCAAATAATTCAAAAAAATAGTAGCAGTTTCCAAAAGAATCAAGCAAGACAACTTTTTTTTAAAAAACATTGAAAATAATAAGAAATGTTTTTTTAGCACCAAACCAACAAAGATTTCTGAAGGACAACGTGACACTGAAAACTAGAGTAATATCTGCTGAAAATTCATCTTTGCCATCACAGAAATAAATTAAATTTTAAAATAGTTAAAGAGAAAACAGTTATTTTAAATTGCAATAATACCGTATTTCACATTATTACTACTTTTATTGTATATTTAAGCAAATGAATACAGCTGTGGCGAGCATAAGTCTTTAAAGACTTCTCACAACCCCAAACTTTTAAACGGTATTGTGAATATCACAAACGTGACCATGCCTGACATTAAAGGCAACTCTTAAATATCAATTGAAGAAAATACCATCTATTGTCATTAAATTCAGTTATTCCTTCACTAACCTGAAGGCCTTTGACTCCAACTTTGATGGCTGGTTTAACATCTGCATCAATGTCTACATCAGCTTCATAACTACAGGAGATGAAAGGAAAGAGAGCCTTAAAACATTTCAGGAACATATATGGTAGCAAAACCACACACTATATCAGTCATATATGGGTTAGCAAGATCATCTGGTGTCAAAATTAAGTTCTGTGTCACAGCTCACGTAATGTTGAAGTCAAGGATGACCTCTCTTGTTTCCAGCTCATGCGTGTACACCCGTACCCCTGTAATAGTTGGAGCCTGAAATGCAAATACACAATTGTAAGCTCTTATTTGACTGTTGAAATATTTATAATAGTGGGCTACTACGGCCTATTGGCAGTTAAGGGCGCCGAGCCTCAGATTACGAAATCATACCTTCTGTCCCATGTGAACTTTAGTAAAGGTGAAGGTCTTCAGATGGGGGCTGGACGATCTTACAGATGGCTGAATGTTTTCAATGAGAAGCTTTTCCATGTACATGCCAAAGAACGGCCATGCTTGCTGAAGAATCTACAAACAAGCACATTTATTATAGACATGCATTAGCAGCAAAAATACTGAAATAGTACAATTTAAACTTCCACAGCCAGACAAATTTATGAGATTTGCCAGCATTATGACAGGTGCAAATCAACATTTGAGAAATCTTACCTTGTTGATCCAAGCAGCCTTCTCAACATCTGCAAAGTGAATCTATCGGGGACAAAATAAAGAAATAAGGAACAGAGACAAATAATGAATATTTCACCACAAAATTAAGGTTCACTTGTCTAGAAATCAAAAACACTTGCTTGCAACTTGCTTAAATATAATTTTCAGCATATCAAATTCCATATAATTCTGTTTTCCTTTCAGCTTTCTGTGAACTATGAATTAGAAAAATCCCTAAAAAGTTAAGAGGGTTCAAGTGGCATTTTTTTTATTTTATTTTATGGTGTTATGATATCTGTGGCCTGTAATCTATAATATCTAAATCAACTGTGAAGATATGTGATATCACCCAGATATTTTACATAGAAGACAACAAGCAAACTGACAACCTGAAACAGCATGACTATTTTTGTCACAAAGGGTTAAAGGGATAGTTGACACCAAAATAAAAATGGTTAAAATTAAAATATGCTGTCTCTAGCATTCTTCCATTATCTAAAGGCAGCACATCTCCTCGGTTTCCCAGAAGAAAGATCGTCATACTGGTTTGGAATGACATAAAGGTGAGTAAATGATGGCTTTTTATTTTATTTTAGGAGAACTACCCCTTCAGGGTTATACTGGAGTTTGTAAACATAAAAATATTGAGAACTGTAGCAACAAACTATAAAATTTTACTTTGCAGTTCCAATAAACAACATCATCCATTTTATATATGTCTTTCAACCTTAGTACCACATTAAAGGGTGTGTCAGGTTCTTGTTTTAAAGTATGAAGGGCTGGGTATTTTAATTAAGAAACTCAAGCTGACACCTTTGTTTGTGATGTTCCCAAAGCAATACAACGAGAAGCCACACCTCATACAATTCATTACCATCTAGTATTGTTTGGAAACTAAATATCTATATAATCAAGTACAGCAGAGTGTTTTCCCAGCAACATAGCCTACTACTATCTTTGCAACTACTTAAAATACATGTTGCACAGATCACTTCATTGAACTTATTATTCCAGGTCAGTAAACATGCCAAAAAAGACCGCCCACCCAAGCTGGCATGTTCATGGCTTTGAGTTCAGTGCTGATCACGTCCTTCTCGTTTTCCAAAAAGTCAATTGCTGTGTCGATCCTCTGATCTTTCCACCTGCGGTTGTTTTTCCACATGGTCCACATCAGCATGCTCAGGAGAATCCAGCTGATGCTGAGTCCAAGCGAGCCGGTCAGGTATACAGGATAGCACAGGACAATCGCTCTCATCATGAACATCATGAACTCCATGACCAACTGGTTGACATCCTTTGCACTGAGTCCTGGATTTCCAGTAGAGATGGAGGGCTCTTGACCCCCACTGACTGCAGCACTCATTGTGACTCTGGAACCTGGTTATTGATTTAAACGTTGAAGTAGATACGTAGTAGAAGTCTGAATTCACATCAGAGACGATGCATCGCCTGTCGATCTTTGTGCTGGGGTTGGTTTTCCAGGCTATCCGAGCAATCAAATCCAACCATCAGATCGAAAGGGTGAACAAAACGTTTACCGTGAGGCTCTCAGCATCCCCTGTGACCCGTCGTTTTTTATTTTATTTTAGGAGAACTACCCCTTCAGGGTTATACTGGAGTTTGTAAACATAAAAATATTGAGAACTGTAGCAACAAACTATAAAATTTTACTTTGCAGTTCCAATAAACAACATCATCCATTTTATATATGTCTTTCAACCTTAGTACCACATTAAAGGGTGTGTCAGGTTCTTGTTTTAAAGTATGAAGGGCTGGGTATTTTAATTAAGAAACTCAAGCTGACACCTTTGTTTGTGATGTTCCCAAAGCAATACAACGAGAAGCCACACCTCATACAATTCATTACCATCTAGTATTGTTTGGATACTAAATATCTATATAATCAAGTACAGCAGAGTGTTTTCCCAGCAACATAACCTACTACTATCTTTGCAACTACTTAAAATACATGTTGCACAGATCACTTCATTGAACTTATTATTCCAGGTCAGTAAACATGCCAAAAAAGACCGCCCACCCAAGCTGGCATGTTCATGGCTTTGAGTTCAGTGCTGATCACGTCCTTCTCGTTTTCCAAAAAGTCAATTGCTGTGTCGATCCTCTGATCTTTCCACCTGCGGTTGTTTTTCCACATGGTCCACATCAGCATGCTCAGGAGAATCCAGCTGATGCTGAGTCCAAGCGAGCCGGTCAGGTATACAGGATAGCACAGGACAATCGCTCTCATCATGAACATCATGAACTCCATGACCAACTGGTTGACATCCTTTGCACTGAGTCCTGGATTTCCAGTAGAGATGGAGGGCTCTTGACCCCCACTGACTGCAGCACTCATTGTGACTCTGGAACCTGGTTATTGATTTAAACGTTGAAGTAGATACGTAGTAGAAGTCTGAATTCACATCAGAGACGATGCATCGCCTGTCGATCTTTGTGCTGGGGTTGGTTTTCCAGGCTATCCGAGCAATCAAATCCAACCATCAGATCGAAAGGGTGAACAAAACGTTTACCGTGAGGCTCTCAGCATCCCCTGTGACCCGTCGTGTTTAATTCATCTCCATTAAACCAACTGTGATTGTGGAGGAGCTGGCAGTTTTTGCGAACTTCCGTGTTTCCCATCCATTGGGTTTTTACCTGCCAACCTCGAAGTAGACACGCCTAAATTCCACCCTTTTCTATGTGTGAGAAATAGCACATTAGTGCAGTTAGTTGACAGACGGGATCTGCCTCGAAACCAAATGATTGCAAATTGAAAGCGATCTGTTCATGGAAGTAGCCGAGCATTAAATAGTGGCTGATGCAGAGTGAGTGGCCGAGATTTATTGCAGGGCGATTTTTTTCACTTGGATGAACTTAGTTTTGTGTGATTTTAAAGAAACGTGCTTGGAAGAGCATGAAGAAAAATAATCAACATTCGTTAAAATTATAGATTATAATAGCTTTAAGCTTTTTTATTATCTCTTTATTTAGCTTAAACAACAAGAAGAAGAATACGCATTTGTTAAAATTATAGATTATAATAGCTTTAAGGTTTTTAGTGTCTCTTTATTTAGCTAGTTTAATGTTTTCCTTTTAACGTCAAATATGTTGATATCTATGTGCACAATCTGATTTTTAATCTTTATAGCAAACAAATATTGTCATTTTTCTCAGACCAAACATTTAAGACAACACGTTTAAAAAAAAGTTTATTTGGTAATAGTGTAAATTAAAACCATGGTATTTATTTCGTGACGTGCGGAATGTTTTAACATAATATGCATTATTATTATTATTTTATTATTATATGGAACTTTCATTTTTCAAGATATGTCCGCATTTTGTACCAATTGAATTGCCTTTTTTTGTCTTGCGCCATCTCAAGGTGTTTCAAAGCCAGTGCAGTCCAATACAAGAGTATACTTTTATCAGCTGCTTTATGTAGCTACATACTGATGAACTTACGGATAATAGCTTGACCTGGCTTGGAAATTGAGTTGTATTTGTGTAACTGTTGACTATTACTCACTATTTAAAATCTAAGACATTCACAAACATGACTGCATGTCTCTTAAAACTGATGAAAGAATTGGCGAGGAGAAAGAACCATTTAAAAACACTAAAATTATATTTTATTGGAATACATTAGCAGTGCAATGAGAGCGAAATTAGCCTACTGTCATTCCTGACACCTAAATTCGGATCCTCTACATTATAAAACATTTTGTTTTACACTATTATTTTTATAACCTCACCTTGCCTGTCCTGGGTACATTGTACAGTTTAAACCACAATCAAATACATTTTATGAAGAAATAGAAACCCACCATTAATGAACATAAAAAAAGACTTGTCAGAAGTGGGATTCGAACCCACGCCTCCATTCGGAGACCAGAAGACCCGTGTTTAGCAGGGAAGGGTTGAACCTTGAGTCTGGCGCCTTAGACCACTCGGCCATCCTGACAACTAAAAAACACTAGAAAATATGTCGCTATCCATATTTATGAAAACTGTTATTATTATTGATTTCTGAAAGGGCGTTCTCGACTAAAACTTGCGCGCCAGAGCGAATTTTTTAAAATACTAAGGTTGTAAGTTACACTCGACTTTCCTAAATAAAACGCCAGTAACGTTATATGCTAGAATCAGAATCGAATTATCTCAGCTTTTCGTTTATGTTTTAGAACCTATTTCAAATAAGTGCACAAAATTAAGGTTTTCACTGAGTAAAGAACGCGTTTGTCGTTTTATGAAGCGCAAGCGTAGCAATTTGCAAAGGGATCTGCGCATGCGTGTTATAACCGGCGCTTACCACACATTCAGCACGTGATCTGTTATTAAACGCCACAGGGGCGTGGCTCTGATTTCTAACGTGCTAGTGACACCGCTCTTGAGTGGAGAAGTGCAAACCTGTTTTTATACAGTCTATGGTGTAAACAAGCGAAATCGTAACGATGTCTCTTTACCGGAACACAGTTTGGTTACTGAAGGGTCTACAGGAATATACGAAGTAAGTCATCATCGGTGTATTTTCGTTTCAGCTTGCCTAACACTTTGATAAGCACAAATCATAGACGGTCATTTACCGTCGAAAGTTTCTGCAATGCACACCAGGTAAAATCTCATTAACGCTCATCAGGGGCGGTTATGAGGCAGCGGCGAGGAGCTTCAGCGAGGCGGATCTGGAGGTGGCTGTGAGCGGCCGCTCGTTCATCATCACCGGAGCGAACAGCGGCATCGGTAAAGCCGCCGCCTGCGAAATCGCCAAAAGAGGTGAGAAATCATGGCTGTGTTCATTCAGAACACAGAGACTTCTGGTTATAGTTTGTTCTTTAATGACTGCTCAACTTGGAAGATCTTGTACATTCAATCAGAACCCTGTTATGACATTTAGGTACAAGTTTAACCAACAAAAGGGACGCAACAGTGACTCCTACTGACAAATGATGTGCAGTGCTGATAAAAACCCAGCAAAGTTCATTCACACGGTTTATCTTCAGGTGGGACAGTACATCTGGTGTGCAGAAATGAAGACCGTGCAAAGGAGGCAAGAAAAGACGTTGTGGAGCAAAGTAAAAATGAGGTATATTTTCTGAAGTACATTTATATGCTTTAAATCATTATTTCACATGCAGTGAACTCTAGTCTGAGTTTGTCTCTCATTTGCTTTCAGAATGTCCATGTTCACTTAGTTGACATGTCCAACCCCAGGAAAGTGTGGGAGTTTGCTAGTGGATTCTCTCAGAATCACAATCTACATGTTCTGGTAAATGTATTCCCGGTTTAAGTCATGTCAACCTACAATAATAAGCTGAAACAATAAGCCGCGAGAGGCTGTGCAAGTAAAATCACGTTAATGCACATGGATATTGCTGTTATAATGTGGGGGTAGTAGCTGCACTATGATAAAATTGTTCCATCAATTGTATACAGTAACAGTAATTTATTCATCATCATTCGAAATTATTCGAAATCATTTTAAATAGAAACCGATATTTCATCTTCCCCCCAAGTAATATATTGCATTAGTAGCATGGCACAATTAATATAGCATGTACAGTCATGTCTGTTTATGGTCATTTTACAACTGCTTTGACAGTGATGTACATTGTTATGCTGTCTCTGCTTGTATTGTTCAGCCCTTTGTGTTTTATCTTTACGTGATGTATTACCGTAGATCAATAATGCAGGTTGCATGGTCAATCAGAGAGAACTGACTGAGGATGACCTGGAGAAAAACTTTGCGACAAACACACTAGGTAGGAAAGTTAATTCATGTTTTTCTGATCTGACGTTGGTCATATGTTAAGATTTTTCCAACATGGACAACAAAGTATGAGCTTTTACTGCAATATTTTAGTTTTGCCTGTTTTATAAAATCAAGGTCAGAGGCCACCCCTTTGGTATGAGAATGTTTTTAGTGCCTCCTCTTAAAATCAAGGGATAAGAAGAGATAAGAGTGACTGGTTGGCTCACTCATCTTGTGTGTTTTACAGGGACATATATACTGACAACAGCACTGATTCCTACACTGAAGAAGTCAGAGAATCCCAGAGTGGTGGGTGTGAAGCAATGTAATAAACGCGTGCTGTTTGCAAAAAGGGACAGTGCCACCATATATTTCCGTGTTTCCAAACACATTTACACTCGCACGTTAACAGACATGCATGACTTTAGTGACATGTTTATGAAAGTTAAAACAGAACTTCCCCCAAAACTTTATCATTGTTCTATTATTTTAAAATATTTCTTATTTTGATTTTACTTCATTATTTCATTTCAATCATTATTTTTATTAGTAGTGAAAGTTGCAGAGAAATTATTTTATTTATTATTATTTTTGTATGTTCATTTATTTTTATAATTTATTTTAATTTTTTTTACAGATCACTGTGTCATCTGGTGGGATGCTGGTTCAGAAATTAAATGTAGAGGACCTTCAGTTCGAGAAAGGCTCTTTTGACGGCACCATGGCCTATGCACAGAACAAGGTACTACTATAAACCACTCCCAATACAAATCAGTAAAAACTTTGCACTGTTTGGCTTAAAAAATTCACCAACTACAAAACATACAAAAATGTAGCCATCATACTTTTGGTGGCTTACCAATCCAGTCCATCATTCACTGTTAAAAATAATAGCACAAAGCAGTGGCACAGATTCCAGCAGCATCACCATTCTGCCTTTGTTACATTGACCATTATAATTGTCATTATGGTGAGCGTTTTGATGCTCATGCAACCTGATTTACTGTCCTCATGTTTTTGTTTATGCAGGGTTTTTTTTTTTTTCAATTTACCGTATTGTTTTTGATGCTTTTTGTAAAGATGCTGAAGTTATTAATTGTTAACTGTGACCTTTCTCAGAGGCAGCAGGTGATCATGACAGAGCAATGGGCAGCTCAGCACAAAGAAGTCCACTTCTCATCCATGCACCCAGGCTGGGCAGACACCCCAGGTGGGCAGTGTGTGTGTACTGTACAGCTGAGAGTAAATATATTGATTGATCTCAGTCAATAAGATATTGTTTTGTGTTTTTGTTCCATCTACAGCGGTGCGGTCATCCATGCCAGATTTTTATGCGAAAATGAAGAATAAACTCCGTACTGAAGCTCAAGGTGCCGACACGGTGGTGTGGCTGGCCATATCGGATACTGCCAGCAGACAGCCCAGCGGCCTCTTCTTCCAAGGTCAGGCATCTTTATAAAATGTGAAAGTGTCTGTGTAAAATAATGAAATAACGAACATGTCTCTGCATAGCAGACTAAAGCTGTCTTTAACATGTAACTGAACTCTGACCTCTGTTTCTCAAACTGATTCATCTGCAGACAGAAAAGCGGTTTCTACGCATCTGCCTCTGGCCTCCTCCAGGACTTCTCCAGCTGAAGACCAGAAGCTGATGAGCGAGTTGGAGGAGCTCGCTGTGAAATTCAAGAGTTAATCGGTTGGGTTAGTGGCCAAATCCAAAGAAGCCATCATTCCACACACAGACTATGCTATTCATTCTTAACAACGGTGACAATTGCAGAGACGTGAAAAGCTCATGAATACTATAACAAAAAGACTACCCAAAACAACCTGAAATGTTTAAAATATTTAAAACCTATTATCTATTCTTCGAACAAATACATTCCTAAGCATTTTTTTATTATACTAGACTTTTGCAATATGGAAATAGCAGATTATTTTATTCATAAATCCAAAACTGCTATTCCAAAAAAAAAAGCCATCAAGACTCAACAGCTGTCTAAGAACATGCTATACAGCACTACCTACAACTTGTATTCAAATGAAACAAATACATGTGAAGATAACTACTAAAAATAAAAGACTACTACTAAATAACTCTTTATTTTTGTCAATTCGTCGCTACTGACATGATTCTTAATTAAAGATAATAATGAACAATTAATCTCTGTCTCAATCTTTTAGGGAAGTCATTATTTTATGTTTACAGTTATATTAACATTTATTTTTCCTGATAAAATTCAAATCGTGTTTGTGATGTTTACGTGAGCTGGTAGTTGAGACTAAACCACGGGATTTGAAATGGTTTATATTTATAGAAGTAAAGAACCATTACAAACAGTAAAAGAATCACAGTGTTGCTCCAGTGACAATTATTATCACTTACTCTACTGTTCGAAGGTCTGGGGTAGGTAAGATTTTTTTAGTAAGATACTTTTATTCAGCAAGAATCAATTAAATTGATCAAGATCAAAAGTAATGTTACAAAAGTTTTTAAGTAAATGCTTTTCTTCCTCAAAGAATCCTGCAAAATGCATCACTATTTCCACACAAATATTAAGCAGCACTTACTGTTTTTGCTACGTTTCATTCATTACAAATGTTTTTTGAGCAACAAATTAACACATTAGAATGATTTCTGAGGGATCGTGTCACACTGAAGACTGGAGTAAATTTGCTATCAAGAGAATTATATTTAAATAGAAAACGCTTCTTTTAAACTGTAATCATATTTCACAATATTACGGTTTTTAATGTATTTTTGATCACATGAATGCAGATTTGGTGAGCAGAAGAGACTCCTTTCAAAAACACAAAACTGACCCCAAACTTTTAAATGGAAGTGTACTTTCAAATGGACATTTTTGTCAAATTGGTTCTTTTTTAAAAGCTAATAGGCAATCCAACCTCCACATTTGCAATTACACAGTTACAAAGTAAAGCATCTTTATTTTGTGCCATTCCTGTTTTACCTATCTGTTTCCTGTGACCATTCAGCTGTAATGTTTTGCCCACTGTGGCTTTACAATGAGCTATTAACAATAACCAAATGTCCACTTGCTTGATTCAACATAAAGCAAAAATGGTGCCAGACAAATATAGTCGAATTTTGTTTTAAACCACCACATTTTCTGATCCAATGAAAGAATGAAATACCATGAATGTTTCTTACAGTAACGAGATGTCTATGAAACTTTAGCTTTAATAAGATCAAACACAATATTATTACAATAAAGCATTATTGAATTTTACCCTGTGTAACATTTGTGATTATGTGTGTGTTAAATCTTCCAATTAAATTTACTGGTATTGAAATACCAGTAAAACTAAGTGCTTACATTTAAAGAGTCAAATAGATGACAAGAAGGCAATAGCAGAGACTATTTTCCCATGCCAACACCACTGATTGAAGTGCGGTAAAGGCACTTGAATATAAAACAGTTCCAGCATGCTTTGATGCAATGTCACGAGGATTCATTTGTGTTTGAGATAAGACATAAGATGATGATAGAATAAGTGCGAAGAGTTTCACAGACAACATTGACAACATTAACAACACTGGTTTACGTCAATATAAACAACCTGAAATAAGCAGATTCAGACTGGACAATATTTACACATTTGTTCCCATAACCCACGTGCACATGCACAAATACATACAAATGCACATGCTCGGTTCAATGTCACAATATCCTTGAGTTTTTCCTCTATGATATGAAGCTGCCCATGGAAAGTGACCTGAACTCTGAACGTTCTCCACAAACACGTGGTTCTCAGTTCAGGTTCAGCACTGATTCTTAGTTCCAGCTTGCAGTGGATTCTCATGATACCACTGGAGTCATGTCCCATAGCTGAATGGAAACACACCACAGATATTAAAACTAGTTCAATCTCTTTATCAAACGGTACACTCACATTTGAGTGAGAACAGTTACTGACCTTGATGATTTTGTCTGTCCCGGAGGTGAGCAGCCAGCCCCGGGTTGGTTCATACTGCATGTGTATGATGCTGTGCTTACTGTCATGGAATATCCTTGAGTTTTTCCTCTATGATATGAAGCTGCCCATGGAAAGTGACCTGAACTCTGAACGTTCTCCACAAACACGTGGTTCTCAGTTCAGGTTCAGCACTGATTCTTAGTTCCAGCTTGCAGTGGATTCTCATGATACCACTGGAGTCATGTCCCATAGCTGAATGGAAACACACCACAGATATTAAAACTAGTTCAATCTCTTTATCAAACGGTACACTCACATTTGAGTGAGAACAGTTACTGACCTTGATGATTTTGTCTGTCCCGGAGGTGAGCAGCCAGCCCCGGGTTGGTTCATACTGCATGTGTATGATGCTGTGCTTACTGTCATGGAATGTTGCAGTGGGCGCCCGTCTGGACAAAAAGAAAGCTTTAGGTGATTCTACTAGTTACGAGACTCAAAACACTGAAGACAATCCAAATTTGACTTACTCCTCATCTGTAATAGAGTCGTGACAACTGTCACAAACCCGCACCTCAAACTCAAATCCCATTAGAGGAATAGTGGAGCGTTTAGAGGAGCACTTTCCACACACAGCCTGGCCACACTTCCTACAGTGATGCTGGGAAAGAGCAAAATCAAGCTGCTTTATATGATATTAAAGTGTGGGCTGAAGGCTGAACAAGGGACTGCAAACCTAATCAGAAGCATTTAATTCATATTTTCTGAAAATACTTATCTTAATGCATTTACAATTCTCATATAAATATATTTTATGGTAAGATATTTTTTTAATAATTCCAGATATATTTTAAAAAATTTCAATGTACACTACCAAAGAAAAGTTTGGGGTCAGTAAGATTTTTTTATTTTTTTTAAAGAAATTATTACTTTGATTCAACAAGGATAATTAAAATTTATCTAATTTAATTTAACAATAAATTTAACAAAAGTGACAGTAAAGACATTTACAATGTTACAAAAGATTTCTATTTCAAATAAATGCTGTTCTTTTGAACTTTCTACTTATCACTGAATCCTGAAAAAAAATGTATCACGGTTTCCACAAAAACATCAAGCAGCACAAATATCAATATTGATAACAATATTTTCAATATTGATAATAATAAGAAATGTTTCTAGAATGATTTCTGAAGGATCATGTGACACTGAAGACTGGAGTAATGGCTGCTGAAAATTCAGCTTTGCCGTCACAGGAATAAATTATATTTTAAATAATAATATAATAGAAAACAGTATTTTTAAATTGAAAAATGTCACAATATTACCATTTTACTGTATTTTTAATCAAACAAATGCAGTCTTTGTGAGCATGACATCTTTAAAAAACATTTTAAAAATCTTACCGACCCCAAATATTTGAATGACTGTGTATATTATATAAAAAAGTCTTATCTTACACAATTTAGCTTCTCAACTAAATTTATCTTGTTTTAAGGATGTCTAGAATTTACTGTAAAACAAGGCAAAAATATTGATTAATAAATTATTTTATTTCTTTTTGCAGTGTAACTTTAATGCTATTGTGCACTGTACCTGTCGCAGGCCGATTTTCTTACTGTCCCACATCTGTTTAAAATTCCAGAAGAACGGCTGTTCACACTTCTGACACGAGTCACTGTCAAGCCACTCCGGAGTCTGAGACACAGAACAGATGAGGACATGCTGAAACTATGTAAACACACATATGTAACTAACATAAATACTACATGTCCTGTTGACGGAGGCAATCCCTTATGTACTAGATACTTCATCCTCACTATATCTTTCTCACCTCCTGCCGTGTGACGTCCATGTTCCAGATAACTATTCCTCCATCTGAGCCACAGGAAATGAGTTGACGGGTGTGTGAAGCGTAACACAAACCCTGCACTTTATCACTGTCGCACACACACACAAACACTCAAATATTAGGACCTGGCAAGCATGCTTTGCTTATTCTCATATCTTAAATACATGACAACAATTCATCTGTCCTACTTGTGTCCCTGCAGCTCAAAAGCTGTTCCTTTACGGCCTCCAATGTCCCACATGATGATTGAATGATCAGAACTTCCAGAGAATAAAACCCTTTGCACAGGATCCCAACACAGGGCTGTGACATTGCCTACACACATAAACACACACATAGCCACCGTTAAAAGGTTCAGGGTCAGGTACAGCACAAGTAATGGAATACTTGTTTCCATTATACAGTATTTTGTGGATGTATGCATGTATCCTATGGCTATGAGGACTTTAAGGCTGCTCAGTGGGAAAAATGCAGCATGCTTTGATGCAATGTCACGAGGATTCATTTGTGTTTGAGATAAGACATAAGATGATGATAGAATAAGTGCGAAGAGTTTCACAGACAACATTGACAACATTAACAACACTGGTTTACGTCAATATAAACAACCTGAAATAAGCAGATTCAGACTGGACAATATTTACACATTTGTTCCCATAACCCACGTGCACATGCACAAATACATACAAATGCACATGCTCGGTTCAATGTCACAATATCCTTGAGTTTTTCCTCTATGATATGAAGCTGCCCATGGAAAGTGACCTGAACTCTGAACGTTCTCCACAAACACGTGGTTCTCAGTTCAGGTTCAGCACTGATTCTTAGTTCCAGCTTGCAGTGGATTCTCATGATACCACTGGAGTCATGTCCCATAGCTGAATGGAAACACACCACAGATATTAAAACTAGTTCAATCTCTTTATCAAACGGTACACTCACATTTGAGTGAGAACAGTTACTGACCTTGATGATTTTGTCTGTCCCGGAGGTGAGCAGCCAGCCCCGGGTTGGTTCATACTGCATGTGTATGATGCTGTGCTTACTGTCATGGAATGTTGCAGTGGGCGCCCGTCTGGACAAAAAGAAAGCTTTGGGTGATTCTACTAGTTACGAGACTCAAAACACTGAAGACAATCCAAATTTGACTTACTCCTCATCTGTAATAGAGTCGTGACAACTGTCACAAACCCGCACCTCAAACTCAAATCCCATTAGAGGAATAGTGGAGCGTTTAGAGGAGCACTTTCCACACACAGCCTGGCCACACTTCCTACAGTGATGCTGGGAAAGAGCAAAATCAAGCTGCTTTATATGATATTAAAGTGTGGGCTGAAGGCTGAACAAGGGACTGCAAACCTAATCAGAAGCATTTAATTCATATTTTCTGAAAATACTTATCTTAATGCATTTACAATTCTCATATAAATATATTTTATGGTAAGATATTTTTTTAATAATTCCAGATATATTTTAAAAAATTTCAATGTACACTACCAAAGAAAAGTTTGGGGTCAGTAAGATTTTTTTATTTTTTTTAAAGAAATTATTACTTTGATTCAACAAGGATAATTAAAATTTATCTAATTTAATTTAACAATAAATTTAACAAAAGTGACAGTAAAGACATTTACAATGTTACAAAAGATTTCTATTTCAAATAAATGCTGTTCTTTTGAACTTTCTACTTATCACTGAATCCTGAAAAAAAATGTATCACGGTTTCCACAAAAACATCAAGCAGCACAAATATCAATATTGATAACAATATTTTCAATATTGATAATAATAAGAAATGTTTCTAGAATGATTTCTGAAGGATCATGTGACACTGAAGACTGGAGTAATGGCTGCTGAAAATTCAGCTTTGCCGTCACAGGAATAAATTATATTTTAAATAATAATATAATAGAAAACAGTATTTTTAAATTGAAAAATGTCACAATATTACCATTTTACTGTATTTTTAATCAAACAAATGCAGTCTTTGTGAGCATGACATCTTTAAAAAACATTTTAAAAATCTTACCGACCCCAAATATTTGAATGACTGTGTATATTATATAAAAAAGTCTTATCTTACACAATTTAGCTTCTCAACTAAATTTATCTTGTTTTAAGGATGTTTAGAATTTACTGTAAAACAAGGCAAAAATATTGATTAATAAATTATTTTATTTCTTTTTGCAGTGTAACTTTAATGCTATTGTGCACTGTACCTGTCGCAGGCCGATTTTCTTACTGTCCCACATCTGTTTAAAATTCCAGAAGAACGGCTGTTCACACTTCTGACACGAGTCACTGTCAAGCCACTCCGGAGTCTGAGACACAGAACAGATGAGGACATGCTGAAACTATGTAAACACACATATGTAACTAACATAAATACTACATGTCCTGTTGACGGAGGCAATCCCTTATGTACTAGATACTTCATCCTCACTATATCTTTCTCACCTCCTGCCGTGTGACGTCCATGTTCCAGATAACTATTCCTCCATCTGAGCCACAGGAAATGAGTTGACGGGTGTGTGAAGCGTAACACAAACCCTGCACTTTATCACTGTCGCACACACACACAAACACTCAAATATTAGGACCTGGCAAGCATGCTTTGCTTATTCTCATATCTTAAATACATGACAACAATTCATCTGTCCTACTTGTGTCCCTGCAGCTCAAAAGCTGTTCCTTTACGGCCTCCAATGTCCCACATGATGATTGAATGATCAGAACTTCCAGAGAATAAAACCCTTTGCACAGGATCCCAACACAGGGCTGTGACATTGCCTACACACATAAACACACACATAGCCACCGTTAAAAGGTTCAGGGTCAGGTACAGCACAAGTAATGGAATACTTGTTTCCATTATACAGTATTTTGTGGATGTATGCATGTATCCTATGGCTATGAGGACTTTAAGGCTGCTCAGTGGGAAAAATGATAGTACTGTCATCCAGGCCACCAGGGGATGCCATCCACACTAGAATGACTGGAAGAGGTCATTTAAATGTTAACCCTTGGTACACTTAAGACTTGTTTGTTGGTTAATTTGCTTGTTTGTGCTGACCAACTGATTTCCCTTTTTGCCATGTTTTCTTTTTGTTGCTTGATAGGATGCATGTTTTCATGCTACCACTTTGTTAATGTTGAGAGGTTTTTGTTTTTTTTGTAACTAAGAAGCCTAATTAAGTATTTATTTTATTTACCCACTTCAAGTGCTCAAATTCACAGAGCTGCCCCTGCCACGCAAAGATTTTACTACCTCTCCAAATTTATGTGTGAATCTCAATAGACCATCTAATGGCAAAATGTGTCTGGGCTAATGGTGAAGAGTGTATTTTACTGTGTATCTATTTGTAGTGTGCTGTTTGTAAGTTGTAATGAGCTGTTGTAAGCACCTGTGTGGCCTTTAAAGGTGGTGACCAGGCTGCAGTTGTCCTGCTCCAGCTTTAGGATTGTCACTTGACCGGAATGATCTCCAACGAAGGCATGTCTGGTCTCCACATCAAATCTTACACAGATTGTCAAGAAGCCAATGCTACAAAACTTTCATGTGTTTTCATTTAACCAAAAACAAAAATAAAGTTACTTTAATTAATTTTGGATAATTTAACTTTTTATGTTCTTTAGGGCATTTTGTTGCAAGGTGATAAATTAAACCAGTCGTATTAAAGATTTTTTTTTTTTTTGCAACAAGCCACCTCTTAATATTTCAGCCTAACCAATTTAGCATGTTGCTACCCAAGCATAATTTTTGTGAAGCATGTCCACACTGCTAACATTAACCTCGTCTAGTTTATCTATGCTGCGTGCGTGAAATAGACACTAACGTTCAAAACGAGTCATCAGAGAAAAACTTTCAGTTGCTGAAAT
>NW_015505702.1:923989-925652 GCF_001515645.1 Sinocyclocheilus grahami
ATATATATATATATATAGTTCTGATCTGACCACAATGTTGTGCATGGCTATTAAATGAATGTTCTCTATTGTTCTTTGGTTGGTGTTACATGGATGGGACTGGAATATATTTCTTCTATATGTTCTAGAATAACATCTAAGAAAATAAAAACAAACAAGAAATAAACTAGTTAGATTTACTCAAATGGCTAGTACAACCAGAAATATTATGATACAGTATATAAGGAAAGTTATCCTGCCTTCTAAAAATTGGACCTTTCTTTATGAAATGCCACATGCATTTTTTTCCCTGACATTTGTTTAAATTTTAACACACTCTGGCAATTTTCATGCAAAAACCATACTTGAGTTACTTAAAATCGAAACCTAAATCTTGTCCTAAAAATGTCAAATGAAATTTGGATTAATTTGATTAAAACCCTTTTCAAGGGTATCAACAAATTAAAATTATTTTCTCAGAGTAGAAATATTACTTTATCTGATATTTCAAATGACAGGCAAAGATAGATTGTGATGCTTGAACATGTTCATATGATTTATGTAATTTAAGAAAACAAACTTAATTGTGTGAGACTGTATTTGTTACTCACCCTGATATGTTCGTGCAGGAGTCATTTGGTTGTAGTCCTCCGATAAGACAAACTCCTGATAAGAGGAAAACCTGGCTTAATGATGCTTAGCAATGTATCTAAGAACCTGCTGATGACATATTACTACACAGAAAACAGGTGTGTGTATGAATAATGCTTAATTAACATACCGATACAGTGCCATTTTCCAACCCTACAGAGATCCTCCTTGTCTCTGGGTTAAATGACATACATGAACACGCCACTGCAACATAAGACAAAGGCGATTAGTATGAGAATCTATCCAGCAAAATCCATTGATCAGCATTTGACTATAAACAAACACCCTGTACTGAGAGCCAGTGACCTCTTAGTCACAGTCTGCACTAGTTAACTAGAAAGCAAGCAAAAAATGTGACATCATTACTGAGAAATGAAACTCCTGTCTGAACGGGAAAACAAACTAAAGTTCGTGCCCATACTGGTTTCACGTCACCCTTTTACTTTTGTAGTAAAATTCCTGAAGCCATGTGGTTGCATGTCCCATAATGTTCAGATATATGTTGCTCTCAGAAAGCTGCACAGGAACTGTGTTGGGCTGAGGACTCACCTGGCATTGTGTGATAGACACTGGGCCAGTACTGACCACTGTCCCTCTTCAACCACACACGGATTGTCCTAAAACAAATTAAAATAAGTAATTAAACATAATAAATAATAATCTTGATTAGAAATTGTACATACATCTGTTTACCAGACACTTTCTTACCAAAGTGACATGCAATACAGTGCACAAATTACCAGGACACACATCTAAGAATACATGTCGTTGGCTAAGATCCATCCTAATCACCTTATCGCC
Source organism: Sinocyclocheilus grahami (assembly GCF_001515645.1). Taxonomy (NCBI): domain Eukaryota; kingdom Metazoa; phylum Chordata; class Actinopteri; order Cypriniformes; family Cyprinidae; genus Sinocyclocheilus; species Sinocyclocheilus grahami. The sequence goes on from NW_015505702.1 coordinate 925,421, forward strand.
AGACATAATAAGACCTCAAACTAAATTTGGCTGCCAAGTTAAAAACGTAGCCAGGATCAGGGTACTCAAAATCATAGGGCTGGGACAAAATGGTAGGCCATATGTTTTATGGAATATATGTATATTAAGTGAAGAAAGGATTTTGCTTTAACAAATCTCTAAAACCAAAATTATGACTTTAAAATGATTGTTGGGGCTGTTAAAAAAAATGTAAATAATTTAACACAATTAA
>NW_015505702.1:927066-929367 GCF_001515645.1 Sinocyclocheilus grahami
TGTGTGTGTGTGTGTGTGTGTGTGTGTGTGTGTGTGTGCAGTTGTACATACATAGAGAGACATATTTCTGTACAGTGCTCTTTACTCGGCTCACACTTTCACCACAACAAGTCTTTGCTATTTTATATTGTATATTTCCCCACAGTACTGCATACTAAATATCTTTCCAGTTCTCTTGGCTGGTTCTGGAAGTTGTCATGGGGTCGTGGAGCTGTGGACGTTGACGTGAACTCTCGTGCTCTTTCAGGGTGTTGTTTATTTGCATGAACAGAAAGAAGGCGTGCTTGCAATTGCAAAGCCAATCATATTAGGCTCATCACTCAATACTTTAGATAACGACAGGTTAATTTCTTCTTTATTGCAAGCCTACACATCTACCAAGAGACGTATCTTCACAATAATGCAGACTGTACGTGTCGCCGAACTGCATTGAAAACCAAATAGAAAAACCATAACAATGATAGAACGAAATTTTGAGTCTTAATAAAATACCCTATGTAATTGTATTTGTGTATTGTCATTGATAATGTTTACACATACGTTCTTCTGCCTCTTCCCCTCCTTTTGTAAACGAGATTGAATGAAATGTTCCTCATTCACCACCAAATTGTTTCGTTCTTTCGCGAATGAGTCTTGTTCAATCTCTATCAGATTCAAACCAGCGACTTATTCAGTAAAGGACGCATTTGTTCGTATTTGTACAGTAGGTTACTAATGAAATACTTAACAGAACGGACCTGAATGCTTTTTTTCCGTTTCTGTCAGTTTTTGAAGGCAGGAAAAGGTAGTCACGCGCTTCTAAGGGGACGATTGAGTGAACGAAATTGATTCGTTCATCTAAATGATTCCTTTAAAAACATCGATTCGTTCACAAGATCCGCATATGCTCGCTTTACAGTACGCGCAAACACAATTCATTGATAGCAGCGGCTTAAATGATCCGTCTTTGAATATTAAAGCCTCTTTATTATCATCCTCCATTTGCACTCTGATGATAACTGGGGATTGTTACACTTTAGTCCTCCGAATATCGTTTATTAAACAAAAAACGACTGTGCATGTCACATACATTTTATATTATAAGTTATTTATTAATGTGCCGGTGCTGCTTATAACATCACTGTACACGTAAGGTGTTTTGGGTGCATTGTAATTCTAGTCATTGTTGTGGGTTTGTAACCATATACGTGCGCTGACCTGTCTTGAGATACGCTGATAACACCGTCCTCTTTGGGGATGATCACAGCCGTATTCACCACATCTTGGAAACCCTCGATCTTACTCAACAGGACGGGCTTTCGTGTCTGCGGACGGGGATGAATCTCTGCTGCCATGGCGCTGTAGTTTCTGCGTCACCTGAATCCTCTCTCGGCAGCATAACACGCTGAGCGCAGGTCGGTGAATAGACCTGCAGGCGGTCAGGGATGCTGCAGGACAGCTGATTACCTCTCACAAGCCCGTTCTGGTTACATTCAAACACGATCTCTATGCCATGTCCCCTAAAGACATGCACGTGTTCTCCTCTCACTCTCCACGTACACAGACGATCCGACTTTTGGAAGAGTCGCAGATGCATGCGTTTGCAATGTGCAGCGTTGACTCCGACGAATACCACATTTGTAGAAGCGGAAGTTGAACGTCATTTCTTTTTCCATTTCATTGACATTTGTACAAAGGTTCATTGCACCAAATCTTGTACAGTTGTGCCTTTTGTTCAATGAAAACAATTAAACGAATCCTTTATGTTAGTTAAGTCTATATTGTTTTCTTTTTTTCTCTACATTTCTAATGAATACTTTGTTCTCAACAATAAAACCACAGAGTGGAAATTGTTCTATTTATATTTAGGCCTTATCATGTGCAGACAGGCATCACAGAACTATTCTCTCAACTCTGCAAGAAAGCCAAACTAAATGTCTGCATCCCTTACTAGTTTCATTTTCCTTTAGCCTACTAGTTTTATATCCATTGCTAGTTTTAAAATATATCATTTTGCAGTTTATGTGACCAACAGACATGCAATTTATGCATATATTCGGCTGTGGGTTTTATAACTAAGTTCCTCATATTAATTGGGAAAGTTGCATGCCAGAGTGTTAATATCTAGACCAGCTGACATATAATGCTAACTGGCAAACTATCAAATGACAATTGGTCTTTTCCAGGTGCATTTTCTGTATATGCTTTCATGGACTGGTTATAACTCCAGTGAAATGTATAGGATTTAGAATTACTTGCACATGATCTGCACAGTGCTGTTGTTTTGGTTGGCTTGCTTTTTTATATATCCTCTAACTTATA
>NW_015505702.1:931192-931729 GCF_001515645.1 Sinocyclocheilus grahami
AATTTTGATGCGAGGATCTCTTAAACGGCATAACTAATAATTTTCTCTGTTTTTATATTTCAGGCTGGATGGAAGGACAGTCATGCCACTTTAATGACTGAGCTGAGGAACCTGCAAGCAGTTGGACTGACATCGTTCGGCCAGTCTTTGAGGAACGCTTTTGATTTGCTCAATCTCAATAGATTAATTTCGGGGATAGACAACTATGGACAGGTATGTTATAAACCAGGGACTGACTTTATACCAGTCTATGGCCTAGCCCCATGAGCCCACCCCCAACATCTCACAGTTAAATAAGCACCCACTAGGCTCACACTGTGCCAACACAATCCCAAGAGCCCCTGGTGACACACAGTAGTAATGAGTAAATTACATCTTGGATACAAATAAGGGTAATGACTAACTGAAGAAGCAGGTCTTGTAGTAGGACACTGGTTATGCTAAGCACGCGTGCTCTAGTTAAAAATTCTTCCTGTTCTTTGTTTTTATTCTCAGCAGTTTTTAAATGAAGGTTTTTATTATTAAGGGAAAACAAAA
>NW_015505702.1:936045-936598 GCF_001515645.1 Sinocyclocheilus grahami
CTCGCCCGATACGATACTTTTATTTTTGGTACTTGCCAATACCGATGCCGATATTTTTATTGCATTTGTACATTTTTTTAAAATATTGGGTACAGAAACCAAAAGGGTATGTATAATGTTAGTTGGTTAACTTCATTTATCAAATAGATAGTCAAACCAAAATTTATTCAGACACCTTCAACATTTCTCACATTATCACAGTTTATTCGCTATAGTTTAGAAAATGGTAATAAAATGACAAGAACTCAGTTACACTGTGTCAGAACAAATTCATCTTGATGATGTTAGCTAATTTTGATAGAAAGGTATGTAATCGATTACAATCAACCAAAATAATTCACACAGCTGATAGTATGACAGTATTATTTACACAACTATGAATACTTAGTCGGGCAACCCTTAGCCTCAATGACAGCCTGCAGTCTCCTGGGCATGCTATCATCCAGCTTCATGAAAACCTCAACTTCAGTTTGTTTTTTTTGTTTTTTTCCAGACTCGGTCTGAATAATTTTTGGACCCAAATTTGTATCAATTTTACTGGTAGTCCACTGTA
>NW_015505702.1:936678-937146 GCF_001515645.1 Sinocyclocheilus grahami
ACTAGTAAAAAAATATATAAAAAATTATATCTGGTCTCTGAATCATTTTTGGTTTCACTGTATATCCTTTGGTTATTTTCACACTTAATTATGCCCATTAAAATGTATTTGACAAGTTTGTTTCTTTCACTGTTAATTTTTTTGCTCTATGGTACATCATCTTTAATTTAATAGCATTAGAGCTGCTCCATTGCAGCGGCTTAGTACTGTAATCACGCGCTTTGCTGTAATAATGCAGGGAACCACTCGTTATAAATCTCCTAACTGTGATATTTTCAGAAATAGAAGTCGCAGTTTTTCATCAGAAACGTGCTGCGATTTATATTCCAAAGCCACTCATATAATGCAGAAACACTCAAGCAAGCTAAACAAGCGCAACGCGTGCAGGTATTTGTACTGATGCAGAATGAGAGGACAGTAGTACAGACTAGCGCATTTCACACAGGCTGCTAGATTCACTTTCGCCAG
>NW_015505702.1:937885-940624 GCF_001515645.1 Sinocyclocheilus grahami
TTTTCATATAAAAATATGGCATGCAGTTGCTTCAAACAGTGGTATAAACATCATTCAGTGTAAATTGTGATAATCATTATTAATAATCGCAATTACAATTTCAAGGGAATAATTAACAATTATGATTTTTGTCATAATCGTGCAGCCCTAACCAAATCTTCTGATTGGTTTTAAGCACATTACTGTGTGGCTGGCTGTACGGGCGTTGCTTTGGTGTTCTGGGTGTTTATTTATTAGCCCAAGTCTATGCTATTCGCATACATCTGAATTATCTTCATTTGACGGCAGATATTGATATGGCAATTAATTAAATAGAATTATATCACCTTACATGTAATAAAAAAATTTCACAGCCCTGGTTCCTTTACCATTCACATTTACTGCTGTTAGGGGGATTTCGCAGGTCAAATCCAGTCATTACAATAGGAATCCACATGATCAGGAATTTTTCAGAGATTTTGTGAGTTTTTATTGTGAATACTTAGTAATGGATCTCTCTTGGTTTCTGGTTTATGTATTTGTTTCAGAAATGACTCTAGAAATAAAACTGCACTGTGCTGAAGATATAATTAAGTGTAATAATTGACAAAACAGACCGTTTAAATGATTGGTTATGCATTATTTTATCAGTGCATATGTGCCATATTTTCGGTTTGTGTAATAAAATCAGTGTAACTACCGTATTGTTAACGTCAAAAACAGTGAGTGTATTTCAAGCGATGCCTTTCTCCAATGAGCTCCTCTGCTGGTGCTCAGTTTTTTATGGTTATTGTTTTATAATGATTGTATTGTCTTGTCTTTTGCAGGGTAGGAATCCTTTTTTCTTGGAGCCTGCTATCATTGTGGCCATAACTGATGGCAGCAAGCTGACCGGCAGTTCTGGTGTACAAGACGAGGTGTGTCGGGTGTCAGTATGGACCGGACTTTGAGGATTTCCTCTGTGATGGCCGTCCTCTCTAGTCATGGGTTTCCTGTTTTGTTTTTGTACTTTCTATTTCCTCCTTGTTCTTTCCACTTAAACTTTTCCTCTTGATATAGTTCACTCCTTCCTTTCCATATCTTACTTCCATTGTTCTCTTTGACAGTATGACTTGCTGATCTGTAAAAGTAACTGACTGTAGCTGATAAAATGGGCAATAATCAATATCTCCTAAAGAATTATTTTCCCGCAGGGATTTTTTGCATTTATGTGCTGATATGTGAATTAATTAATTATATTTCTCTGCTCCAGTTACATTTGCCCTTGACAACACCGTTGCCCGGCAGTGAGCTGACCAAAGAGCCCTTCCGATGGGACCAGCGACTCTTCTCTTTAGTACTCCGCATTCCAGGCCACACCTCTCCTGACCCTGAACCAATGGGTGGAGTTCCACTTGATCCATCCCCTATTACGCCCATGTGTGAGGTCACTGGGGGTGTGTATGCATTTTATCTATTTATAAGTGAAAATTGTATTACTAAAAGACAAATGTGTGGAATAGAAAAGTTAATGAGCTCCATGTGTTGGAAGTGAACTCAAATGAAGTCTGCGGGCAATGTATTTTGCATTTCTAGTGCTAGATGCTTTATAGTAGTGATGTCTGTTTTTTTTTTTTACTTTTAAAAAAAAAATAATGAACTGGTTAAACCAGAAATTTAACTGAACCATCTGAAAGACTTCACAGCTCGAGTCAGCCCAAATCTCATTCTAAACAGCACTCCAGTTACCCCAACAGTACACTAAACTGAGAACATTATCTTTCGGATATGTCTGACATGCAAACTCTCTGTTGAGGGTTCGAGAAAAGGAGGCAAAATTAATGTTGCTAATGTCTTTTAATGAATAGTAAAAAGTATAAGAAATAAAACGCATAACAGGAAATATAACAGTGGTCTGATGGCAGCAGTTTAGAGTCAACACTAATAAGATTCTCTCTGGAGTCATGAGTTGGTGAATGGCTACAACAGTTCTTGAGTCACCAATACACTGAACTGCGGAAACGTTCAGGCTCTGACATGTCCACGCAGAACTGATGAGCTGCTGATACAATCATGAGTGAACGGAGTAGTTGACTGAATAAGTGGGCAAAATTTAAGTTTCTTTATGTAAAAAGTGAGGTAAAACTAGTTTATTCAATTTATATGTTTTAGACATGTAAAACATCTGCATTTACAATTAATGGGTGCTTTAATAATAGCATTGCATATATGTGGCGTCATTGCGAGATTACGTGAACAAACTGTCCAAAAGAACCAGTTTTTGGGGAAAAGAATCTCAATGCAAAGTAGGGCTGTCAAAATAATTCGAATTTTCTACTTGAAGATTATCAAAATTCGAATTATATTCGAATTTAAAAGGCATAATTTCAGTTAGGGGGAAAAAAAACTTTTGGCTTCTCTCCTGAGGCCACAAGAGGGTGCATTGAGCAAAATATTATGCACATTTCTTCAAAGCATAATAAAATAACAGGACTATCTTTGAAAAAAAGTGCATAGTTTAAAATAATGTTTATAAACCATATATAATTAATAAAGTTGCTTAAACAATTAGAAATAAAAAACAGCACCATGCATGTATGTATAGTTTAATACAAAGGACAGAAAATCAATCACAAAGAGTAGGCTACTTCATTTAAAAACATGAGATACAGTGGGATGGGGAAAACCCGCCATAAAGTCTGGAGACATGTTTTTTTAAAAGTTGAACTTACATTAATTTTATATGGCTTTCTAAACATGCCGCTCTCTTGTGCGAGACGC
>NW_015505702.1:940909-962069 GCF_001515645.1 Sinocyclocheilus grahami
TGCATGTATGTATAGTTTAATACAAAGGACCGAAAACCAATCACAAAGAGTAGGCTACTTTCTTCATTTAAAAACATGAGATACAGTTGGATGGGGAAACCCGCCATAACGTCTTTAGACATGTTTTTTTAAAAGTTGAACTTGCATTAATTTTACATGGCTTTCTAAACATGCCGCTCTCTGCGAGACGTGAGTGCAACGCTGATAGATGTCCCTTTAGAAAATGTGATAAATATGGGTTCTGTGTGAATGGCTTGGTTTCAGTTTTGACGTAAACAACATCTCCACACTGATGCTCTTGTTTTCTGCAATATATGGATGAACAGCGTAGCAGCGCCGCATCTAGTGGGTTCAACTGGATAGGCTAACAAAAGCATTCAAATGCAATCAATGACACATACATCGTCATCGCATCTCGTGCGCCACTGATAAGGCTGCCTGACAGCTGACGCAGACCTTAAATTGTGGAATGTGGAATTTTTTTTTTTTTTTTTAAATCAACGAATATTCGAAATTCGATTTTATTTAATTTTTACAGCCCTAATGCAAAGAAGAATTAACATCACTGCTGTATAGCCCCTCTGCAAAGGGGTCTCATGATCCTTATGAAGTCAGAAGAATTTGGTTATAAGTGTGTTGAGAGAAAATTGTTCATGAGCAAGTATGTTTTAAGATCACAAGATATATATATATTTTTTCTGTCTTTTGTCTTTTTTTTGCATTGAAAATAACATTTTGAATGGGATATTTATAGGTTTGAGGTTATGGAGTCAATTTAGGCCGCTCTTTAAAAAGCTGTACATTCCCTGCCGAGTAAATGTCAGGTCGTACCTGTCGGGTCGTGTTTAAGTGCTGCGAAATGGTGTTTGAATTGTGAATTGAAGAGAATTGCTGATTTGTGGTTAAGGGCAGATTCTGCTGGACTCGCGTGTGCTGACTAACACAGCTGTGTAATAGAGACGAACTGAACTTCACTAGAGAGAGGAACAACATCTGTCCTCTCATGCTGATAAAATACAGTATACACAGTAGTGCGGCTACTATGTAGCATGTGTGAATGCATAATATGTAAATAGCTGTGACCTGCCAATGAACTGGCCAGATAAAAGGCCATGTGAAACAGTTTAATTTAAAACCAGACAGTATTAAGTTACTTCAAATATGAATAGTTGTGGATAAAATGTACATGTAAGCACTTAAGTTAAAGCTTACATGTCAGATGCAATTGCTAAACGTCTTTTAACAGTTTTTTTTTTCTGCTGTGTGTTTAGGCCGCTCATACAGCGTATTTTCCCAGAGAATGCTGATCCAGTGTCTGGAGTCTCTGGTGCAGAAAATCCAGAGTGGTGTGGTCATTAATTTTGAGAAGACTGGACCTGATCCTCCACCTACTGAAGGTAAAGGAGGTCCTGGTTTTTGTAATTATATTTTCAGTATTATTTCAGTGAAGTGCCTATTAATTGTAAAACTGCTATTTATCAATTTTGGCTGTGACCAAAATAGGTGGGTGGATAGATGGATACATCATAAATCCAATGGAGAAAATTGCTATTTTAGTATTCAAACATGAACACTTTTCAGCTACAGAAGACATTATGTAATTTGCACAGTAGAAATACAGTAAAAACACTAATATTGAGAAATTATTACAATTTTAAAAAAATATATATTTTAGTGTTTATTTTTTTATATTTATTTTTATTTTTTTTTAATACATGTGGCTTATTCCTGTGATGTCAAAGCTGAATTTTTAGCTTTTTGTAACAATTTGAAAATCTTTCATGTTTGATCCATTTAATAAGTTCTTAATGAAAAAAAAGTATTACTTTCTTTCCAAAAACAAACAAAAATTGAATCAATAAGAAAATCAATCTTATTGATCCCAAACTTTTGAATGGTAGTGTATGCTTTACAAAAACTTTCAACCAGGCCATTAATCACTACTCCTTGTTTTACCCAGATGCCCCAATAGAAATGAAGTATGGACCTCAATCATGGCACAGCTGTCATAAGATGATCTATGTCAGACCTAACCCTAAAACTGGTGTTCCAGTTGGTCATTGGCCTATCCCGGAGTCCTTTTGGCCTGACCAGAACTCTCCTACTTTGGTATGAAAAAACTTGTTGCAGTACGCTCTACCATCAATTCAGTCTGTTTTATATCTAATGTAATGTGTATATGCTCTGTTGGTTTTTCTAGTGTAATGAAAACTTGTAAGCTTTGTAAGTGTACTGTCTGCTCATTTGACTCTGTCCCTCTGCAGCCTCCACGTGCAGCTCACCCGCAGGTGAAGTTTTCATGTGTTGATTCAGAGCCCATGGTGGTGGATAAAGTGCCCTTTGACAAGTACGAGCTAGAGCCTTCTCCGCTCACTCAGTACATACTGGAGAGGAAATCACCACACGCCTGCTGGCAGGTACTGCTCGTATCAGTCTTCAAGCACAGTTAAACACGCTTGTCAGGCAACATATAGGCTGTATGTTCTCTGACTACACTAACCTGCACTCCCGCAATGGCTGAATGCTAATTGCTGTTTTATTCTATCTCAGGTTTTTGTGTGTAACAGTGCTAAATATGGAGAACTCGGTCAGCCGTTTGGTTATCTGAAGGCCAGCACAGCTCTTAACTGTGTCAACCTGTTTGTCATGCCCTATAACTACCCTGTGGTGCTGCCTTTGCTTGGTAAGCTTCATTAGTAACGTCTAATTTATCATATGGAGGTATGAAAAGAATAATTAATATAAAGAATTGGTCAATTTTTCTCTAGTTCTGTCTTGTCTTTAAAATCTTGGCAAGTAAAAAATTAGTTTGTTTGATATTTTATTCTACCAAACTAGAACAAAACTAGCCACTAATTTTCTTTGTTACATATGACACTGTTATATCAATTCACATTCAGTGTTTCTCTTTTATAGATGACTTGATTACGGTGCATAAGTTCAAGCCTCCAGCGAAGTGGCGACAATCTTTTGAAAACTATCTTAAAACAGTCCCACCCTACTATATCACTGTAAGTAATAGAATCAATAATTTGTTTTAACATTACAACAGTGTGATGGTATCTTTTGGAATGCATTCAAGTTTAGTTTTTTTCATCCTGATTCACCCAGGCCCTGCGGAAAGCACTAAGAATGATGGGAGCTCCAAATCTGTTGGCTGACAACATGGAGTATGGTCTAAGCTATAGTGTTGTGTCTTATCTCAAAAAGCTGAGTCAGCAGGTATGATCTAACATTGCTTGTTTGTATAGTCTTTATTCTTAAAAGTGCTTCATGAAGTTTTGTATTATATTGTGTATATTACAGGCAAAGATCGAGGCAGACAGAGTTTGTGCATTAGTAGGAAAAAAGGCGGCACTAGAAGGCGGGATTAAACTTCGCTGCAGAAGCTCCGCCCTCTCTCTGGCTCACAGGAAAGATTTTACGCAGCTACTGCACAGTATCATGGGAGATGGGCCAGCTCTGCCAATGGAGGCAAACACCAAGGAGTTTGCTGGCTTTCAACTAGCTGCTCTGAATAAAGTACGTATATATTCACAATTCTCAGTTTAACTTAAGTCAGAGTGAGATTAATATTTAATGTTTTTTTTTTTAGGGCTGGAATTGAGTGCAGGTGTTTTACATATGGCACATTTGCAGTTTAGAATCATGTTTTATGCCTAACCAAGTATTCCAACAGTACTGAGCAAATGATTCATGGTACGTTCTCACCAAATTAGATCACTTATCTTTGCCATTTCCTTCTCTTTTCGTACAGGCATTAAAACCACAAGGACTGCGGAACCCCTATGATATCCCCAGATCTCATCTGCTAGACCAGCTGAGCCGCATGAGGCGGAACCTTCTGCACGCCAGCATCTGCATTCTGAAAGGACAAGATCAAGGTAACACTGACAGCAGTGTTTTACATATGGCACATTTGCAGTTTAGAATCATGTTTTATGCCTAACCAAGTATTCCAACAGTACTGAGCAAATGATTCATGGTCCGTTCTCACCAAATTAGATCACTTATCTTTGCCATTTCCTTCTCTTTTCGTACAGGCATTAAAACCACAAGGACTGCGGAACCCCTATGATATCCCCAGATCTCATCTGCTAGACCAGCTGAGCCGCATGAGGCGGAACCTTCTGCACGCCAGCATCTGCATTCTGAAAGGACAAGATCAAGGTAACACTGACAGCCATGAATGGTTATTGATTTTCTTAGAGCAGTTTCTTGAATATCTGGGTGATCAGATTTAGCTTCCAAAAGATTTCCAAAAGAATCGTGAGCCTTTTTATCTGATAAGGTTATGCTCATGATGCTATTTACATGGTACATTTTGAACGTTATTTATATATTTTTATAATCAATATTTGTCTAGATCAGCTGCACAGTGTTCCTATAGCTCAGATGGGCAACTATCAGGACTACTTGAAGCATTGCCCATCCCCTCTAAGAGAAGCAGACCCCGATCAGCCTAAACGTTTGCACACCTTTGGTAACCCCTTCAAATTGGACAAGAAGGTACCTTTAGATCTATGGCTTTCAAAAAGAAGCAGTATATAGATTTGACTTTCAGGCAAATAACTGTTTTTCTCTTCTCTCCGTGTCAGGCGATGATGGTAGATGAGGCAGATGAATTTGTTACTGGCACTCAAAGCAAAGGCAAACGTCCTGGAGAATCCAGTAGTCCTGCTGGAGGAGGGGCCCCCAAACGCAGGCGCTGTATGTCTCCACTGCTTCGGCTGGGACGGGCATATACACCTCCCAAAACACCACCCAGAAGTAAGTAACCAGCACACACATGCAGAAAAAGCCTTTAGTAGCCGGTCTGGGAATCATTCCACTTAATTCTGGTTTCTTATCAACTCCTTTGGCAATTCTATTAGTAAAATTAAAATAGTAATTCATTCAGAAATTAAAATCCTCTCATGTCCTCACCCTGATTCTGTCCCATTTGTCATGACCAAAACTTTGAAGCTCCAGTTTTATGCATGTTTCAACAGCTCCAGATAGTGATCACACAGAATTGGGCAATCACATCACCAATCATGTCGAGTCAAACCACAACTCGGACATGGAGCCGAGTCCTGTGCCCGAGTCTGAACCGATCCAGCAGAGGAACCACCTTCAGCTGGATGAGGGTGAGAACCAGCAGGACAGAGTGCAGGAGAACGGCCAGTCCAGCGATAGTGAGTTGTCTCTGGGCAGCGAGGGTGAAGAGGAGGCCCCACGCCGCTACCCTTCCCCCTGCCAGCTGAAGAAGATCAGAAACCAAGAGAGCCAGGAACTGAACGCTGAACTCCGAGTGCTCATCACCAAGGAGATCAGGAAACCTGGCAGACGTGAGTAACAGCACACACATACATGTGCAGATATCTGCTACTTGACTCTCATTTCCTCTCCTGATGCTCTTTACTGGATGGTGTCCAATAAGAGAAGGAGGGGTGACCTCCCACAAACGATTTGTCTTGGGCCTTGCGAAATCAACTGGCCATGTTTGCTGCTTTTGCTACATGTGCAAATCTGTAACATTGTTACAGCTGGTTTCCATTTGTCATTTTTATTTTTACATTGTAATGAAAATTACAGGCTTTAGGAAATTCATTTGTTCCCTTTTGGTTTTACACTTGTTTTTTGTCATTGCTCATAACACCATCATTCTTCTCCCCCGATGTCAAATCATTCTTCTCCCCCGATGTCCTTTTTTCTTTTGTCTTAATGCAGGTTATGAGAAAATCTTCTACCTCCTTAAGCAAATCCAGGGCAGTTTGGAAACACGTCTGATCTTCCTGCAGAGCATAATTAAAGAGGCTGCCAGGTAAACTCCAGATTCAAAAATCTGCATTTGAATCTGAAGTAGATGCTAACTCTACATACTGGTATTTGTATCAAGGTTAAAGCCCCAAGCATACTTCCTTTTTTTTTTTTTTTAACCATTTTTTAGTGCACGTGTCTATGGCCTGCATTTGTGTGCTATCAAATGGACTATACTTTCAGTACGTGCTCAGCAGTACATGTATAAGCATTCAAAACCGAAGTATACTTTGGACTTAATGTTCAAACCCAAAATTACACTTTAAAAATACATTTTTTTTTATTATTCATATAAATAACCCCATGATGTTTTTTTAGGCAAAGCTCTAATTACTAATTAAATTGTGTGTGTGCGCGCGCAGGTTTAAGAAGAGGGTCTTGATTGAGCAGCTGGAGAACTTCTTGGAGGAGATTCACTTAAGAGCCAACAGCATGAATCATCTGGACGGTTTCTGAGCACTCCATCTATCCTACTTGAAGGACTCGCGCGTTTATCTGCACTATTTATGTAATGTAATTTGGGACTTGTGTGTCTCCAGTCTTTATCAGTATTGAAGCTGATTTTATCAATCAGGACTTGATGGGATGTTGCTAAACCTCAGGACTGCGTGAAATGGGAGAAGTTGCTCCTTCTATAACAAATGGTCAAAAGCATGCACTGCTCTCTTTTTCTTTCGTTTTCTTATCTTTTTTTAAGGTATTTTTTTTCCCATCTAAATGGGCCAAAGAGAAGTGGTTGAAAGGCATTGGCATCCTCCTTGCTCATTTTGCGTTCTCCCCATAGTCCTGTGACATTTTCACACGTGGAATTGATCACTTATATAAATGTTTTCATTTAATTTCAGTCGGGAATTGTGCCTCAGCGAACTCACTGAAACATTCAGTCTCAGCCAAGACAGACGATTTACTGGAAATCACTTTTGTTAGGTTGGATCTCTCTAATAAAGCAATTAAATCAGCAATATTCTACACCAATTAAAAGGCGCGTTACCAAGCCATTCTTTAATGTTGGAGGTTTGAGTGACTTTGAGGTTTTATAATTAAAGTAGACTTGCACACTCAAAGTCATTTGTTGTTTGTAAAATAACTCCTCTCAGGAATGATTTTGCAAATGATTTGGCAGCAGAGGAACATCTTTCTGGAATTTTGTTTTCCCAATATTCTTAAAAAGCTCTTTCTCCTTTCACAAAAGCGGGGGGGGGGGTTTGTATCTATAAAAACAAATTTGCCACCACCCTTCATTAACCATGGATTCAAGCAACAGTTTTGCAATTAGCAAAAGACGTTCTGTACCATGTCATGTGGTTTTCAGACCACATAACCATGACAAACTTGTGAAAAAGGACTGTATCGCATCTCTGAACTATTCTTTCTCGACTAAAAATTGCAAATGAAAAAGTTTTGCAGAGTTCTGAATTTGATTTACTGAAGAAACAACCAGATGTAATGAAACACCAAAATGATGTAATGCTAATATTTAATCATTCAGGATTGAGTTAAGAGCCACTTATTCATTGACATGGTATGTTGCTGCTAATGTATTCCTTCATTACTGCCAAATATTCAGTATCCCTTGTTTTTTTTTGTTTTTTTTGTTTTTTTTATCTGTCTTTGTGTATCTCACCCTCTTAACCCTGCACCAGGGACCAAATCTTTTCCATAAATGTTATTGATAAAGACGAAAGGCTTCTTTAAAAAGTATTTTTATTATGCTGTATATATGTACATGGTGACATTGAAAATATTATTTAAAAGAATGTTTTGGTGGAAAGCCTATTTTGTATGTATTTGAATAAAGTCTATTTTACACTGTTAATAGTCATGTAAATAAATGACATTTTTCTGTCATTAATTTCCCAGTGACACAATGTCATTAAAAGGATTGCAAATCTTCCCATGTTCATTGTGTTTTCCATTCACTTAAACCCATCACTTTGAGGGGATAAAGATTCAAGTGGCTCGCCATGTGATTTTTTTTATTTTATTAAATTTTTTTCCTTTTATATTGCTAACCACATAATTTAAAGAGATAGTTCACCCAAAAATGAAAATTCTGTCATTACTTTTTCACCCTCATGTCATTCCAACTTCGGAACACAAATTAAGATATTTTTGATGAAATCAACAATTTCTTCTCTTCCATGTCAATCTTTTCCACGTGTTCATGAGAGTACCACAATGTATACGTGTGATGCTGCTGACGCAGGAGCTGGCGTTCTGACATAGAATCCGGATGCGTTGTACCTTGTTTACAAGCAGAAGAAGATGCACACTACATAAAATGTCTTCGTAAACATCTGAAGATTTTGACAGAGGATGACTGACTTGTTTAGACCAGAATATACAGACGATGAGAGATGGACGTTTTACGTCAGAACGCTGGCTCCTGTGTCGGCAGCCCCACACGCATGCGTCCTGGTACTCTCCTGAATGCGTGGCAAGGACTGACATGGAAGAGAAGTAATTGTTGAAGTCGTTATTTTTGCTTTCTTTGAGCACAAAAAGTATTCTCGTAGCTTCATAATATTACGGTTAAACCACTGATGTCACATGGACTATTTTAACCATGTCCTTGCTACCTTTCTGGGCCTTGAACGTGTCAGTTATGTTACTCAGTCAGAAAGCTCTCGGATTTCATCGAAAATATCTTCAGTTGTGTTCCAAAGTAAACAAAGGTCTTACGGGATTGGAATGACATGAGGGTGAGTAACTAATTAATGACAGAATTTTCATTTTTGGGTGAACTATCCCTTTAAAATGATGTATGAAACAGCTGTAGCTACTTGGTGAGTTTGGGTTCTAGATCTCACAAAATTCAACAGTTATTCATGAGCAGTCAATGTGTGGCTTAATACTGAAAGAATTCTTAATTCTGAGCTCCATGAAATCAGTAACTGATGGTAACCAAACATTTCCATCAGAATTGAGGACATTTATTAAGGGCAGAGGGGAAAAAAGACAACAGACGCTTTGAAGTGCAAAAACCCTGATGTAATAAATTTTTTATTTACAGATATGTACAAAAGTCTCGTCCCTCTTCCTGAAGCATCAGTGGACCCTCCTAACGGTCCTCAGATATCCCTCTGACCCCCCACCCATGAGGGAGGAGGGGTGAGTTAAGTTGGCAAAATCATGCAAATGTATCCACCTATGTGTGATTATCATTTGAAGCAGTTGTGATTGCATGTATCATCTCAAGACATCTCGGCTGGATTTAGAACTCGACCTATAAACAGCAATGAACCTGTGGAATAAAAACCTACAAATTAAACTGACTGTCACAAAACAGAAGTCATGCAGATCTGTATGCATAATCATGAAAAAGAAAAATGTATCATGTTTTAAACAAAATCAGCTAATAAGCATATTAAAATGATTTCTGAAGGATCATGTGCACTGAAGAGCGGAGTAATGGCTGCTAATGAATTCAGCTTTGCCAGCACAGGAATAAATTACATTTTAAAATATATCAAAATAGAAAATCGTTTTAAATAAACCTTTTAAATAGTAATAATATTTCACAATATTACTGTTTTTACTGTATCTCTGATTAAATAAATGTAGCCCCAGTGGGCCTAAGAGACTTTTGTCAAAAACATTAAAGAATCTTACTAACCTAAAAAAGTTTGGACTGTATATGTACAATTTAATGTGTCAGTGTAGAGTAATTTCAAGAATGCATGTTATCAATTATACTAATTTAGACAATTATAGTTCTAGTATTTACCTGTACTGATCTGCCGTAAGATAAAGAGAAATGGTCGATCTGCTTTAAAAACTGCTGAACGGGATCTTTTCAATAGCACCATTGCTAAAAAGAAAGATTGAGGAAGAAAGCTCAGTCATTATTTCCCGGCCGATTCACAGCTTGAACAAACTGTTCAACTATCTGTTGACTAGAACTGATTCTCATCCAGGTACACACACACACACACACACACACACACACCAGGGATGAGCCTTGCAGAGTGTATAAAACATTACATCATGGGAAAAAATAGTAATAATAAAAAATCAGGGCTAATATTTTGTAATATTCAGGTGTGCTTCTGTCATCTTCACCACATAAGACCCCTAAATAAGGTATCTTTATTTAATTTGTGAAAGGTTAACAAGGACTTGAGGCCTGTTCACACCAAGAGCGAAAACTATAATGTGTCCTCACTAATGGATGCTAATGTTGTGTTTATTATAAACATGCGCTGCAGTTTTTTTGTCTGGTGCTTTAAATGCATAAGCTCTTTAAAGCAGGATAGATTCTGATTGGTTGTCTATGTTTTTGTCTTTCATCAGATGGGAAATTTTTTTTTTTGAAAATGATTTCAACCATATTGTTCCTCTGTCATTATCATAATAGTTGTAGTGTAGTTATACATTTAGAAAAACTATTTATTTTAAACTATACCCGTATCGTTGTTATGGTCGTCTATTATCGTCTTTGGTGTGAACAGGGCTTTAAAAGTTAGCATATGTAGAATTAGATCAGTCTTCATTAACATTAAACAGACAGTGCTTGATATTTATAGGTGTTCCTAAACATTTCTCTTATTTTCAGCTTCCACACTAATTTCTTTCAGCAAGCAAAATATGACATACCTGTAGCTGAAGCTGCTTTTGTCCCTTGCTCTGTCACTTCTATTCTTGCCTCATGGAAAGCCTCTGATACAAAAAGCCCTTCCCCATCTGTAGACATATTAAACAGAAGACTTAATCTTCACAGAGTGAATCATTTATTTAAACTGATGGTATGTGTGATTATTTCTCAGCATCTGTGACTGGTATAAACTGTTTTGGGTTTAACTTTCCTACCTGAGATGCCTCTAAAATCAGCAGCTGAGGGACTGAAGACATCAGAGATACCGAGAGACTGTAAAACAGGCTTCAGATTGAACCTGCTCTGCATCTTAAACCTAAAATACACACAAGACAGGGATATAAATACTATTCGTTTTAAATCTCATTTGCATATAATAATAGTTCACAAGTAATTTATATTTTTCATGCTGTTACCTGGGCAGAAATATATCCATCTTAGTGCGTCTTAATCCAGTATCCCACAGTCCCACAGCACGGGCCGTGAGCTGCTTTTCCAGCTGGGACAGAGGGGTTTTCCGGTCACTAGGTAAGGCCACCAGTAGCCTGAGTGAGCGATCCAGGTACGGAAGCTCCAGCACCGTGTACTCCTGCTCTGAAGGCAGGCGGAAATGCCCTAAGACAGGTGGACAGGTAAATATATACGCTCTTAGCAGAACGATCTAGGCTTCCATCTAACTGGTATCTGTCTTGTTCCTCCCCTTACCAATATTGACTTCGGTTGACTGGTACATCATCGGGACTTTGACTGTTCTGCCATCTGAGAGGCTGAAGGGCAAGTTCTGAGTGTCAGTGAAGAGGAATTGTTTCTGCCAGGCACCTTGAAACACCACTGTGCTCAGAAGAGCCATATGCAGTAAACTGTCTTGCCTGGAGGCCTCTTCCTGGGCCTCACTGGACTGAAGCTGCTCCTCTCTTGTCTGGAGATGGTCATCAGCTTTAGAAATAAATCATACACTTAATTGTACACTTAATAATTTATACAACCATCTTTCCAGGCAATATATTCTACATAACTTGTAACTATACTAGTTTCATCTGTCTTATCATAATAAAACAATTGAAATGCACCAATATTTGGTGTAGAAACGACTCTGAAACTGCTGTGTAAAAAAATCACAAATAATTACAAAAAATTGCAAGTGACACATTCAGTTAAACATAACATTTGGATTAGGAAGAATGGAACAGTATTTTCTTGTAAAAATACTTCAATAATCTTTATTTCATTTATAACTTTGATTTTCTTTCTTTTTTGTCAAAAATCAATATTAGTTTGGAATCATATATATATTTACATATTTGACAGTCATAACTATATTTCAGTTCAAAACAATATTTAATTTGACATCATATATTTACATAATTATATTTAAGTCAATTATATTTAAATTCTAATCAATATTTACTTATTATTATCATAATATAAATTTACGAAGCTATATTTTAAATTCATGATTCAAATCAATGTTTAATTTGACATATATTTACATAATTATATTTCAATTTAAATCAATATCTAATTTGACATAAAATACATGTACATAATTGTATTTTAAAGTCAAAATTATATTTCGATTCAAATCAATATTTAATTTATAATCATATATTTATAAAATTAAATTTAAAAGTCATATATTTACATTTTAATCAATATTTAATTTTTTACATAGTATATATATACAAAAATATATTTTAAATGTATCCTTATATTTAAATTCAAACCAACATTTAATTTTACATAATTACATTTTAAAGTCATAATCATATGTAAATTAAAATCAGTATTTCATTTTACATTATATGTACAATATTTACATAATTAACGTTATAAAAATGTATGTCTATGTATATTTATGTGTATTTTTGTAGGCCATATCCATCACTTTAAAATGACATTGTTGACAATCTAAATATAAATTATGAATATCTAGTGGTTTTAGGGAAACTGCATTTACTATTAGTCAATACAAGCTCACCTTTACTCTGGGAACGTGCCCATTGCTGTAGCCGACTATGAGTGTGGTTTGGATTACTGAAGTTTACACTCAGTAGACTACTGTTACCCCATCCCAAGGCATGCTGGGTAAATTCTGGCAGGAGTTTCACACCACTCTGGACAAATAAGGCATTGGCAAGCTGAAGCCGCACCCCCTCACTGGAATTACCCAGGTCTCCTTGTGGCCGAGACAGAATGTCCTGCACTCGAGCATCTGCGGGGAGACCATGATTTGTATCATCATAACTGTAATGTTAACTTTTCAAGCATTGGACAGTGGCAGGTAGGCAGGTTGTCAGACATGGCTGATGTATATTTTGAACTATTTAAGACAACAACATGCAGGTGTGTCACTAGTTTCCTCTTACCATTCACGTCGTATCCCAGAGTTCCCTCAAGTTGTGCTAGAGTGTTTCCCCTGGCACCCAGCTGCAGAAGACCCAGACACAACGAGACACTGGCTGGAGACACGATCAGGTTGGAGTTGTTTTCTGTCTCTGTGAGTGTTTGGTAGAGACTGACGCCAAACTGTGTGTGTAGATCATTGAGGCTGTTGCCCAAGCTACTGTTGCCATGACAGCGCTCCAGCAGCCACAGACAGAGGATCAGGGAAGTCACAGACAGCTGATGCATGATCAACAGGTCAAAATCTGCAAACACAAAATGATTAGGAAAGCGTTTTCCAGAACAGCTCAAAAATGAATCATGCATTCACTTACACTAGACAAAGTTGAAATCTCTCTCTCTCTCTTTCTATATATATATGTTAAAGAGAAGGCAAGGGATCATTTCCACTTGATCTAAACTTAATAAATTACTTTGGTTGATGTAACCCTTGATTCAGTACAAAATAATACTACTATCACCCACGTTTCAGCAGTTCAACTTTTGCAAGCAAGGTTAAAGTTGGTTAATCTTTATAATAGGTTTTATTCATTTTTAAGATTAGCATCTTAATTGCACTGATGCGTAGCCTCAATTCTGAATGAATGTAAAAATTAAAGTATCATTTACCAAAAAATGTTAATTCTGTCATAATTTACTCACCCTCATGTCATTCCAAACCTGTATGACTTTCTTTCTTCCGTGCAACACAAAACAAGATATTTTGAAGCATGTTGTAACCGCATAGGTTTTGTGACCATTGATTTCCATTGTGTGGATTAAAAAAAATGATTGAGACATTTATCAAAATATCTTCTTTTATGTTTATCAGATGTCAAATTTGAAATAATGATGACAGAATTTTCATTTTTGGGTGAACTATGCCTCAGCATCCATATATCCAATATTAATGCAAATTGAAACACTGCAATGATTTACACAGTGTACATCACAATACAGAAATAATGAAATTAAACTTCTGAACAGAAATCCTTACTACATATTTATATAGATTTATATTGACATCGAACAAAATATAGGCCTTTAATTAAAATATAAAGTATAATAAAAAAAGATATAATTGAAATGTAGGCTATGATTGAATTCAAATCTTTCAGAACTTCTGACCTGCAGGCTCGTCCTCTGGATTCCTTGAGTGTCCGCTGCTCCTGATGTTCAGCTCCACTATCACTGTCACTGTCACTGTCACTCACGCGCTTTGCTTTAAGTGCGTTCGCCCTGATCCTCCACGCAAGGACAACTGATTGAAAGAGTTGTCGATCATGAGATCATGAGACCTTGTTTAAAGGGAGAGCTTCGTGTTTGTGGTCTCCGGCGGCGATGTCCGTACCACTCGGTCAGAATTCCTGCCTCCCGCCCGGCACTATAAGGAGCCAGGCAGAGGGAGGCATGCGCTCGACCAGCAAATCCGCACTCGAGAAGTTCAGCCTCACACACACACACACACACACACACACACACACACACACACACACATAATAGAGAGAGGAAGTCATTACACAAGCAACTTGTTCTTTTGATAGAGTATGCCATCCCAGCTATAACACAGAGCAACATGCTGCATCAGCATTTCTGCATGAGATGCCATTTAACATTTAATATTCCCGTGTAATCAACCCCAAGGTGTGAACTTTACCAAACTGTTAACATCTGCATGTGCTTAATCAAATGTCTAACCAGCTATTTCCATTTAGCTATTTTTAAACAACTATTTTGCTATTTTCAAATATTTCTATATATTTTTGGGTTGTTTCAGACTACAAAATTACCAAGACATCACTAGGCAAGGCAAGGCAAGTTTATTTGTATAGCACATTTCATACACAATGGTAATTCAAAGTGCTTTACATAAAATAAAATAAAAACAATAATCACAACAATAAAACAAGGAATTTAAAAACTTTGAAAATTATCACATTGTCAAAGTCAGATCTCCACCGTAATTGGAGTGTCCATAAATGACCCTAATGGATTGAAGAGACATTTTTCCCATGGTAAACTGCAAGCGGGAAATGATCAGTAAGCATCAGGTATTTGGATGGTGCCCATCAGACGGCATGTTAATTAGTAGAACCAACTTGGCAGCAGTCAGTGGAGAAGACAGATTCTTTAATTCCAGTATTCCAACCATGGCATTTGAATTTTTAAGATGGGAAATGCTGATGGGAAAGTCACGGTCACTTGAGCAAGGACAATGAACCCAAAGGAATGCCGGCCAAAGTAAACAGCTCCTCTTTCATCTTGAGGTCAGATATTTAAAAGTTGGTGTAAACATACTTTGAATACAGAAGGTTTTTTAATGGGTCAAATGTTGATGCACTAAAACATTCAAATATATATATATTTTTTAAATGTCTAAAACATTTGGACACGCTTTGGTCCCCTTTAGTTACAAATTGGACAGTTCTAAGTGGAAGTAGCCTACCAAGGTGTGTGACATTCACTGCCTGGACATACTACCGCAGGTTCAGAATTACATTCTGACAATTGAGTATGTAGTGGATTGCTATTTAATATATCTGTGTCATGATGATGATGATGGTGGTAATATTATTATTATTAATATTATATTACATTTATAGCGGTAATTATAATTATTATACAGGGTGAGTACTAATACAAATAACTATTATTCAGCAATATAAGTAATATTGGTCACTTTAGTTTAGAGACCAATTCTCACTATTAACTATGACTTTTGCCTCAATAAACTCTTAATTTGCTGCGTAATAGCCAGTAAGGTAGTTGTTAGGGGGTTGGATTAAAGGATCTAAAATATGGTCATGCAGAATAAAACATTAATATGTGCTTTATAAGTACTAATAAACAACCAATATGCTAGTTAAATGAGAATTGGTCCTTAAAATAAAGTGTTACCGTAATATTGCTTACCCTATAATAATGTTATAATTACAACTAGTAACATTTTGCATATATTATATAGTATATATTTTGTAATAATTGTATTAATATACACATGTATTAATATTTATAACAACAATACTACTACTACTTATTATTATTGTTGAAATTCTGGCATTGTAACCCAGCATGTTTAATCTACAGCTGCTTCACAGGAAGTGACTTCATTAGAACTGATTTATATTCTAGCAGGGAACTATAGAGCTCGCTGTCGTTCACCCCTCCTGCTTTATTCCTGTAGCTCTATGGCTGCAGGACCAGATTAACAGAATCCCAGTCCAGTGCCGGAGCGCAGTAGCACTGAGAGCCGGTATCGCCAGCGATGTGCCAGGTACGCTCATGGGATTAGTTGGGAATGGGTTGGGAGTGTTCTGGCACTGAGAGAGGGGCAACTCACAAGGGGGAAAGCCGGGCGTGCTTGTCTTGTGTGTGTACATATGTGTGTGTGTGCAAGCATCAACAGGTTACGTGAATGTAATGAAACATGAACATCTTTGACCTTTGACCCTTCATTCAACCAAGTTTTGAAAATAATTGTAAGATTTAGGTAACTGATAGCTTGAATAGTTTGATTAACAAGCCTGCATCTTACTTTACAATGAAGTGTAAGACTTGTCTCCTGTGTTTGAAAACATGAACATATTGGCAACATTATGCATAAGATGCACTGCATTTGGATAAAGAATTTCGAAACGATTTATAACAGGACCCAGTGACCAAATGTTGTAAAAGTTTTTGACTTTCCACAATTCATTATTTATTCATTTTTTTCCTCAAAGAAACAGCTGCTAACCCCTATTATAACCATTATCCTTTTTTTGTTTTATTACATCATCAACAGCAAGTAATTCACACCATGAATTTAATAAAAATAAAAGAATTTTATATTTGTAAACGCAGACATTAATGAGTTCCTTGATTATTTTCTTATCTATCCATATAATCATTGATATGACATCTGTCACTGACAACTATTTAAAACAAAATATTTACATATAATTTAAAATATGCAATAATGTAAAGCATTACATTTATGTCAAGAAACAAACTATTTTCTTAAACTCTTATACAGAACAAATGGTGAAACTGTACAAATTGTACAGTTTTCAATATTTTCTCTAATAGTGACTTCTTGTGGCATGACAAGTGTCTAGCACAGGGCTGTCCAAACTCGGTCCTGGAGGGCCGGTGCCCTGCAGAGTTTAGCTACAACCCTAATTAAACACACCGGAACCAGCTAATCAAGCTCTTACTAGGCATAGAAACTTCCAGCAGGTGTGTTGAGGCAAGTTGGAGCTAAACTCTGCAGGACACCGGCCCTCCAGGACCGAGTTTGGACAGCCCTGGTCTAGCACTTGTATATTTACCATGTTCAACCAGTAGGTGGCATAGTTTTATTCTTCGTTGAGCTTTCTGACATAAGCAATGTCTTTTGTTATTACAACTATTATGAAACTACAGAATACCACAACAAACAACAAATACACGTCAATTTGATTTAGTCTTAAAGTCATTCATTATGAATGCACATTCTTAAGCATGACCTGTTGCTAATAAAACAAATGTACTATAGAAAAAAGCATAAACATAGTTCACTCAAAAACAAAAAATTCTGTCAACCTTTACTCACCCTCATACTACTACTTATTATTATTGTTGAAATTCTGGCATTGTAACCCAGCATGTTTAATCTACAGCTGCTTCACAGGAAGGGACTTCATTAGAACTGATTTATATTCTAGCAGGGAACTATAGAGCTCGCTGTCATTCACCCCTCCTGCCTTATTTCTGTAGCTCTATGGCTGCTGGACCAGATTAACAGAATCCCAGTCCAGTGCCGGAGCGCAGTAGCACTGAGAGCCGGTATCGCCAGCGATGTGCCAGGTACGCTCATGGGATTAGTTGGGAATGGGTTGGGAGTGTTCTGGCACTGAGAGAGGGGCAACTCACAAGGGGGAAAGCCGGGCGTGCTTGTCTTGTGTGTGTACATATGTGTGTGTGTGCAAGCATCAACAGGTTACGTGAATGTAATGAAACATGAACATCTTTGACCTTTGACCCTTCATTCAACCAAGTTTTGAAAATAATTGTAAGATTTAGGTAACTGATAGCTTGAATAGTTTGATTAACAAGCCTGCATCTTACTTTACAATGAAGTGTAAGACTTGTCTCCTGTGTTTGAAAACATGAACATATTGGCAACATTATGCATAAGATGCACTGCATTTGGATAAAGAATTTCGAAACGATTTATAACAGGACCCAGTGACCAAATGTTGTAAAAGTTTTTGACTTTCCACAATTCATTATTTATTCATTTTTTCCCTCAAAGAAACAGCTGCTAACCCCTATTATAACCATTATCCTTTTTTTGTTTTATTACATCATCAACAGCAAGTAATTCACACCATGAATTGAATAAAAATAAAATAATTTTATATTTGTAAACGCAGACATTAATGAGTTCCTTGATTATTTTCTTATCTATCCATATAATCATTGATATGACATCTGTCACTGACAACTATTTAAAACAAAATATTTACATATAATTTAAAATATGCAATAATGTAAAGTATTACATTTATGTCAAGAAACAAACTATTTTCTTAAACTCTTATACAGAACAAATGGTGAAACTGTACAAATTGTACAGTTTTCAATATTTTCTCTAATAGTGACTTCTTGTGGCATGACAAGTGTCTAGCACAGGGCTGTCCAAACTCGGTCCTGGAGGGCTGGTGTCCTGCAGAGTTTAGCTACAATCCTAATAAAACACACCGGAACCAGCTAATCAAGCTCTTACTAGGCATAGAAACTTCCAGTCAGGTGTGTTGAGGCAAGTTGGAGCTAAACTCTGCAGGACACCGGCCCTCCAGGACCGAGTTTGGACAGCCCTGGTCTAGCACTTGTATATTTACCATGTTCAACCAGTAGGTGGCATAGTTTTATTCTTCGTTGAGCTTTCTGACATAAGCAATGACGCTCTTTTGTTATTACAACTATTATGAAACTACAGAATACCACAACAAACAACAAATACACGTCAATTTGATTTAGTCTTAAAGTCATTCATTATGAATGCACATTCTTAAGCATGGCCTGTTGCTAATAAAACAAATGTACTATAGAAAAAAGCATAAACATAGTTCACTCAAAAACAAAAAATTCTGTCAACCTTTACTCACCCTCATATTGTTCCAAACCCGTAAGATTTCAGAACACAAATTTTGATATTTTTAAGTAAACCTATGTTTTTGCCTTTCCATTAAAAGTCAATGTGCATGTGTGTGTACATATTTGAGCTTAAGTGATTACCATATGTGTTTATATGTAAATAAATGCCTAATTAATTCTGCTCATCATATAAAGTGATCATATCTCTTCACAAGACTTATTAAACCACAATTATTGATTAAACTGCTTGATTCATTTGTCAACGCCTTTATGACCTGAAGTTTTGGTTACCTGGACTTTCAATGAAGGGACAGAACCATCTTAGGTTTCATTAAAATATCTTAATTTGTGTTTCAGGTGAGTCTTATAAGTTTAGAACGACATGAGAGTGAGTAAATGATGAAAGAATTTACATTTTTGGGAACAATAGGTTTAAGGGTTTTCCACATTTAAATACTTAGCTGCTTAGTGCTTACAATTATAGAAGACCTAAATTTTTTTTTTTTACCCAAACTCCTGGAGACCTGCTGATGAGATGATTGTACTGCATGTGTCAGATATAAAATTCTTGCTCTTCCTCCACAGTGCCTTCTTGACTACAGTCATTTACTGTCAAAACGCCATTGCCGTTCTGCTGTCCTTTGTCTTGCAACACATCTTTCACATTCTTTGGCTGTGGTTTGTGTACTACCCAAGGTGTGGATTTTGCAATGATGCTCTGTGTTCTAGATGACACAGGAGTCTGTCTTATTTGGGAGGTATTATTATAGGTCAGATCAGCAAAGTCAAGACCTCCATCTGTTGGAGGAGCAGACTTGGGCCGTGGTGCTGGGGCCTTTAAATGGGGCCTCAGCTGTGGATGGGAATAACCTGAGACCACCGACAGGTCCACAGAGCTGCCGCTGATGGTTTTTCCTGTGTCTACATCCGTCTCTTCGGCTCCCACTAGCGTATCCACATTGACACGGAAAATGGGAGCAGCCATGGAAGAGAAGCAGCGAGGACGGAAGCTTGACGGAGAGGCACACGAGGAGCGGGACTCGTCTGTAGGCAGAGAAAAGAGGGACTGTGTGCGGTGGCTTGTCCATCTCGCCCGTAAGAGCTCCACATCCCTCTGGAGCCTCTCCATGTGACCATCTTGATCACACAGTGTAGGTGGAGACGTCCTGGAGGTGTGTGTGACTGGAGACGGAAGGGTCTGGGTCTGCGAACGCGATGAGTTCCGGTGGTAACGACGATTTCGATAGGAGGCGGGCCCGCGGCCGTATGGTGGAGGAGGTGGAGGCTCGGGTGGAGGAGGGGAGGTAACCAGAGGATCTTCAGGAGGAAGGTGACAGAACTTTGCAATAGTGTGTTTGCTGTAATACCGTGAACCTTGAACCTGACAAAGTCAAAATGAGAGCATGAAATTATGTGCAATTAATAGACAATGTTCAGGACACCATTTATGCAGATCCTAATACCTTTTTTTTTCATTTAAGATACTGTATTGATAATAAAATGTACACAAACATTACCATTCAGAGGTTTGGAATGGGTACGATTTTTTTATATTTTTGAAATAATGCTTAGCAAGACTGCATTTATTTGATCAAAAATAGGCTACAGTAAAAACAGTAACAGAAAACCTCAATGTGTGATATTAAAGGGACAGTTCACCAAAAAATGAAAACTCTGTCATTAATTACTCACACTCATGTCGTTCCTTACCCAAAAGACATTCGCGCATCTTCGGAACACCAATTAAGATATTTTTGATGAAATCTGAGAACTTTCTGACCCTGCATACACAGTAACGCAACTGACAAGTTCAAGGCCCAGAAAGGTAGCAAGGACATCGATATAATAGTCCATGTGACATCAGTGGTTCAACCGTAATGTTATGAAATTAAGAGAATACTTTTTGTGCGCAAAGAAAACAAAAATAGCAACTTAATTCAACAATTTCTTCTCTTCCGTGTCAGTCTTCGACGCGCGTTCACGAGTGTACCACGACACAGGCATATGCATTCCTCTACTTGAAAACAAGGCACAGCGCATCCGGATTCACGCATACATCGTGGTACTCTTGTGAACGCACGTCGACTGGCACAGAAGAGAATAAATTGTTGAATAAAGATTTATGACACATGCAGGACAGTCATCTCATCAGCATGTATGCAGGTCTTTAGGTAAAAAATTAAATTTTGAAGTCTTCTATAATTTAAAGCTGCAGTCTGTAAGTTTTGCCTCTTTATCGCCATCTCTGTTTGAAAACCTGCA
>NW_015505702.1:962079-962325 GCF_001515645.1 Sinocyclocheilus grahami
TCCTGACTTGATTTTTAGTTGTTAGACCCCTAGAGTCAAGGTATCACTACGGTTCAAATGTTTTTTGAATGGCTGGTTGATTGATTGATTGAATAAAAGAAGTATGTTACCAGGCTGCATTTATTTAAACAAAACAAATTAAAACAACAATATTGTGAAATAATATTAAAATGTAAAATAATGTTTTCTTTTTTAATATATTTATAATAGAATGTATTCCTTTAAAGGCAAACTTTCAGTCTCCAG
>NW_015505702.1:963041-965350 GCF_001515645.1 Sinocyclocheilus grahami
TTTTTAAATGTCTAAAACATTTGGACACGCTTTGGTCCCCTTTAGTTACAAATTGGACAGTTCTAAGTGGAAGTAGCCTACCAAGGTGTGTGACATTCACTGCCTGGACATACTACCGCAGGTTCAGAATTACATTCTGACAATTGAGTATGTAGTGGATTGCTATTTAATATATCTGTGTCATGATGATGATGATGGTGGTAATATTATTATTATTAATATTATATTACATTTATAGCGGTAATTATAATTATTATACAGGGTGAGTACTAATACAAATAACTATTATTCAGCAATATAAGTAATATTGGTCACTTTAGTTTAGAGACCAATTCTCACTATTAACTATGACTTTTGCCTCAATAAACTCTTAATTTGCTGCGTAATAGCCAGTAAGGTAGTTGTTAGGGGGTTGGATTAAAGGATCTAAAATATGGTCATGCAGAATAAAACATTAATATGTGCTTTATAAGTACTAATAAACAACCAATATGCTAGTTAAATGAGAATTGGTCCTTAAAATAAAGTGTTACCGTAATATTGCTTACCCTATAATAATGTTATAATTACAACTAGTAACATTTTGCATATATTATATAGTATATATTTTGTAATAATTGTATTAATATACACATGTATTAATATTTATAACAACAATACTACTACTACTTATTATTATTGTTGTTCTTCTTCTTTTTCTTCTTGTCTGAAATTCTGGCATTGTAACCCAGCATGTTTAATCTACAGCTGCTTCACAGGAAGTGACTTCATTAGAACTGATTTATATTCTAGCAGGGAACTATAGAGCTCGCTGTCGTTCACCCCTCCTGCTTTATTCCTGTAGCTCTATGGCTGCAGGACCAGATTAACAGAATCCCAGTCCAGTGCCGGAGCGCAGTAGCACTGAGAGCCGGTATCGCCAGCGATGTGCCAGGTACGCTCATGGGATTAGTTGGGAATGGGTTGGGAGTGTTCTGGCACTGAGAGAGGGGCAACTCACAAGGGGGAAAGCCGGGCGTGCTTGTCTTGTGTGTGTACATATGTGTGTGTGTGCAAGCATCAACAGGTTACGTGAATGTAATGAAACATGAACATCTTTGACCTTTGACCCTTCATTCAACCAAGTTTTGAAAATAATTGTAAGATTTAGGTAACTGATAGCTTGAATAGTTTGATTAACAAGCCTGCATCTTACTTTACAATGAAGTGTAAGACTTGTCTCCTGTGTTTGAAAACATGAACATATTGGCAACATTATGCATAAGATGCACTGCATTTGGATAAAGAATTTCGAAACGATTTATAACAGGACCCAGTGACCAAATGTTGTAAAAGTTTTTGACTTTCCACAATTCATTATTTATTCATTTTTTTCCTCAAAGAAACAGCTGCTAACCCCTATTATAACCATTATCCTTTTTTTGTTTTATTACATCATCAACAGCAAGTAATTCACACCATGAATTTAATAAAAATAAAAGAATTTTATATTTGTAAACGCAGACATTAATGAGTTCCTTGATTATTTTCTTATCTATCCATATAATCATTGATATGACATCTGTCACTGACAACTATTTAAAACAAAATATTTACATATAATTTAAAATATGCAATAATGTAAAGCATTACATTTATGTCAAGAAACAAACTATTTTCTTAAACTCTTATACAGAACAAATGGTGAAACTGTACAAATTGTACAGTTTTCAATATTTTCTCTAATAGTGACTTCTTGTGGCATGACAAGTGTCTAGCACAGGGCTGTCCAAACTCGGTCCTGGAGGGCCGGTGCCCTGCAGAGTTTAGCTACAACCCTAATTAAACACACCGGAACCAGCTAATCAAGCTCTTACTAGGCATAGAAACTTCCAGCAGGTGTGTTGAGGCAAGTTGGAGCTAAACTCTGCAGGACACCGGCCCTCCAGGACCGAGTTTGGACAGCCCTGGTCTAGCACTTGTATATTTACCATGTTCAACCAGTAGGTGGCATAGTTTTATTCTTCGTTGAGCTTTCTGACATAAGCAATGTCTTTTGTTATTACAACTATTATGAAACTACAGAATACCACAACAAACAACAAATACACGTCAATTTGATTTAGTCTTAAAGTCATTCATTATGAATGCACATTCTTAAGCATGACCTGTTGCTAATAAAACAAATGTACTATAGAAAAAAGCATAAACATAGTTCACTCAAAAACAAAAAATTCTGTCAACCTTTACTCACCCTCATATTGTTCCAAACCCGTAAGATTTCGGAACACAAATTTTGATATTTTTAAGTAAACCTATGTTTTTGCCTT
>NW_015505702.1:965657-968171 GCF_001515645.1 Sinocyclocheilus grahami
TTGCAACACATCTTTCACATTCTTTGGCTGTGGTTTGTGTACTACACAAGGTGTGGATTTTGCAATGATGCTCTGTGTTCTAGATGGCACAGGAGTCTGTCTTATTTGGGAGGTATTATTATAGGTCAGATCAGCAAAGTCAAGACCTCCATCTGTTGGAGGAGCAGACTTGGGCCGCGGTGCTGGGGCCTTTAAATGGGGCCTCAGCTGTGGATGGGAATAACCTGAGACCACCGACAGGTCCACAGAGCTGCCGCTGATGGTTTTTCCTGTGTCTACATCCGTCTCTTCGGCTCCCACTAGCGTATCCACATTGACACGGAAAATGGGAGCAGCCATGGAAGAGAAGCAGCGAGGACGGAAGCTTGACGGAGAGGCACACGAGGAGCGGGACTCGTCTGTAGGCAGAGAAAAGAGGGACTGTGTGCGGTGGCCTGTCCATCTCGCCCGTAAGAGCTCCACATCCCTCTGGAGCCTCTCCATGTGACCATCTTGATCACACAGTGTAGGTGGAGACGTCCTGGAGGTGTGTGTGACTGGAGACGGAAGGGTCTGGGTCTGCGAACGCGATGAGTTCCGGTGGTAACGACGATTTCGATAGGAGGCGGGCCCGCGGCCGTATGGTGGAGGAGGTGGAGGCTCGGGTGGAGGGGGGGAGGTAACTAGAGGATCTTCAGGAGGAAGGTGACAGAACTTTGCAATAGTGTGTTTGCTGTAATACCGTGAACCTTGAACCTGACAAAGTCAAAATGAGAGCATGAAATTATGTGCAATTAATAGACAATGTTCAGGACACCATTTATGCAGATCCTAATACCTTTTTTTTCATTTAAGATACTGTATTGATAATAAAATGTACACAAACATTACCATTCAGAGGTTTGGAATGGGTACGATTTTTTAATATTTTTGAAATAATGCTTAGCAAGACTGCATTTATTTGATCAAAAATAGGCTACAGTAAAAACAGTAACAGAAAACCTCAATGTGTGATATTAAAGGGATAGTTCACCAAAAAATGAAAACGCTGTCATTAATTACTCACACTCATGTCGTTCCTAACCCAAAAGACCTTCGCGCATCTTCGGAACACCAATTAAGATATTTTTGATGAAATCTGAGAGCTTTCTGACCCTGCATTCACAGTAACGCAACTGACAAGTTCAAGGCCCAGAAAGGTAGCAAGGACATCGATATAATAGTCCATGTGACATCAGTGGTTCAACCGTAATGTTATGAAATTAAGAGAATACTTTTTGTGCGCAAAGAAAACAAAAATAGCAACTTAATTCAACAATTTCTTCTCTTCCGTGTCAGTCTTCGACGCGCGTTCACGAGTGTACCACGGCACAGGCATGTGCATTCCTCTACTTGAAAACAAGGCACAGCGCATCCGGATTCACGCATACATCGTGGTACTCTTGTGAACGCACGTCGACTGGCACAGAAGAGAAGAAATTGTTGAATAAAGATTTATGACACATGCAGGACAGTCATCTCATCAGCATGTATGCAGGTCTTTAGGTAAAAAATTTAATTTTGAAGTCTTCTATAATTTAAAGCTGCAGTCTGTAAGTTTTGCCTCTCTATCGCCATCTCTGTTTGAAAACCTGCAATTGCAGCTGTGTGCGGAATTATCTTCCTTGTGTAGGTTGTGTGGCGGCACGGCTCCAGCGCGGATGAATCTAATGTTTTGAGGTGAATGTGTAGCTGTCAGTCACCGCACGGGTGTGGATATTGTACTTTGCACTCACAGATTCTAGCCTACGTCTTGGAATATATGACCCAAATAAACATTTTCACCGGATATTGTCATCTGAACAAGTAATAAGTCCGCCACTTTTGTTCTGACCAACTGAGGAAAAAAGCATTACAATAAATCGCGCTACCAATGGTGATTTAATCTAACAATCACTTAGCTCATATCACATCAAACCGTGCAAACTATTATTATTGTTATACTTTATTCTCAAATTGTTAATGTTAACAACATCAGCATTGCGTGACTATGAGTATAGTGTGTATAAGCGAGTCGATTTCAATTTCTGTACAGTCTAATCTCAAATTGTCATACCACTCGAATTTCATATTAAGAAATTATTTTAACCCAAAAAGCAAATTATGCTCCCTTTGAACTGGTTGTCTTTAAAATACAAATCTTGTGTAATCCAAGGGTATCTGTAATCAGAAGTACATTTAAAACTGGAATATAATTTAATTTCATTCACATGTGTTTCATAAACACATAATCCTTTCTGGACTACAATCCACCAACAAAATGATACATTTAATTATTCCAGCTGCTATAAACGATCCGCCACCTGCAGGATCCTCACATGCGATAGCCTAGTAGCCAGGACAACTTCTTTATGTTTACAGACGTGACGTAATGACGCAGCTGCATGCTCGAATTTCCCGCGAAAACCTATCCATAACACTCAAATTAGAAAACATTATTATAAGCTAACGGTTGTGAATCGGGCTAAAGTAAGGCGATAGTTTTGAACACTGGCT
>NW_015505702.1:969210-988481 GCF_001515645.1 Sinocyclocheilus grahami
TACGCCTTCTTTCTTTGAGTGAACATTTGGGCGGCGTTATGCAAATCTTCCCACATAGTGAGGTAGACATGTGGGGGCGTGTTAGAATGAGCCGTTTTAGGTAGGCGTGGCTAACTCTTAACGTTTATAAAGAATATCTCTTTGGATTTGAGACTTTAGTCTTTGCAACTTTACAGATCTTCTTTATGCACCAAGAGCTTGTAACACTCCAAAGAGAAAGGAAAAATTGAAATCGCATCATATGACCCCTTTAAACCGATCGTTCACCCAAAGACATTATTTTTGTATTCTTTGTGCACAAAAAGTATTCTTGTAGCTTCATAAAATTACGATTGAACCACTGATGTCACATGGACTATTTGAACCATGTCCTTACTACCTTTCTGGGCCTTGAACGTGGTAGTTCTGTTGCTGTCTATGCAGGGTTAGAAGGCTCTTGGATTTCATCAAAAATATCTTAATTTGTGTTACGAAGATGAATGAAGGTCTTACGGGATTGGAATGAAATGAGGGTGAATAATTGACAGAATTCTCATTTTTGCATGAACTATCCCTTTAACCTCCTGAGACCCTGTGACCTCATATGAGGGCATTATATTTTGGTGTATTTCTCTGAGACTATACATGCCACAGTTGTAAGTCTGGATGTCCTGTACAGAGCACATTCAGGGCTTTTCAGAGATACTAAATATTTGGATGTTTCACCATGACCACTCCCTCTCCTTGGTCTTCAAATATGTCTGATATTAATTTAGTGACACTCTTATGGAAATATGATAATATTTTGTAATTATAATTCAAATCTGTCTAATTTTAAACAGTCTGTCATAAATCAACATCTCAGGAAAATGTTATGGGGTTTCAAATCAAAATATGACTTTCTGTTATGAAACAGGATGTTGATTTCATACATGTCCTCATATGAGGACACTGGGACTAAAAGCATGTTTATTAGCATTTTGGGAGACATAACAAATGAATAGGGAAAGAAATTATGTTTCAATATCTTTTTATTTTTTAATTGAGTCCCGATGTCCTCTACCAAGGACATAGCATAACTTATGAATGAAATATAATTTAAATTTGTTATGCTCTAAACAATGTAAAGACATGAAAAAAAAAAATTCTCGGGTCTTAAGAGGTTAAGGATATTTTGATTAGTTTATGTATAATACATTTGGTCCCCATTTAACAATCTATGTAAATATAAAATCTGATCTTAAAGCAAAACAAGTTAAGAACCAGCTGCTTTAAATCTTGCACTGTTCACATGGCAACATAATGAACAACATGAACTCTTTGTGGAAGATGATTCTGCAGTGAGCTGTCAAAATAGTTTAACATTAAACAAAAATAGCTTGGGAAAAGGAGCCATGTTCCTGCAAATGCCAAACAAAACACAATGTGGGAATGTGGCTTTGATAAGGTAACTGTATACCTGTGTGTGTATGTGTGTGAGTGAGAGGGAGAGAGAGGAAAAGAGGAAAATGTATTGTTAAACTTAGCAAGCATTGTTGAGTGTGCATTAGAGTAACAAATTCCACTGTTTTCTGCTTCACACCTCACTGCACATTCCCTCCATCCCTCTACCTCGATCATTTTCCTCTGTTGCTTTATTTGGTTTTCCATCCATCTTTGAGCCTCTTTGTGCCCTTCTTCCTCACTGTTCCACTCACACATTTCCCACGTTTTCCACATTCATATATTTCTCTCATTAATAACTGTATACCTGTGTGTGTATGTGTGTGAGTGAGAGGGAGAGAGAGGAAAAGAGGAAAATTTATTGTTAAACTTATTGAGTGTGCATTAGAGTAACAAATTCCACTGTTTTCTGCTTCACACCTCACTGCACATTCCCTCCATCCCTCTACCTCGATCATTTTCCTCTGTTGCTTTATTTGGTTTTCCATCCATCTTTGAGCCTCTTTGTGCCCTTCTTCCTCACTGTTCCACTCACACATTTCCCACGTTTTCCACATTCATATATTTCTCTCATTATATGCCATTATATTCATTTTGTATGTGCTATATCTCCCTCAAAATAGTATATATTTTCCTTTTCCACTATGGGTTTTCTCCGTGGGTCCTTGCAGGGTCCAAATGTATGGCTCATTGAGCACTGAATGTGAGTAAAATTGTAAAAAATAAACGGTTTTGTAAAAATGTTGTATTTAATTAATTACCGTATCTTATGCCTTAGCAAGCATTGTTGAGTGTGCATTAGAGTAACAAATTCCACTGTTTTCTGCTTCACACCTCACTGCACATTCCCTCCATCCCTCTACCTCGATCATTTTCCTCTGTTGCTTTATTTGGTTTTCCATCCATCTTTGAGCCTCTTTGTGCCCTTCTTCCTCACTGTTCCACTCACACATTTCCCACGTTTTCCACATTCATATATTTCTCTCATTATATGCCATTATATTCATTTTGTATGTGCTATATCTCCCTCAAAATAGTATATATTTTCCTTTTCCACTATGGGTTTTCTCCGTGGGTCCTTGCAGGGTCCAAATGTATGGCTCATTGAGCACTGAATGTGAGTAAAATTGTAAAAAATAAACGGTTTTGTAAAAATGTTGTATTTAATTAATTACCGTATCTTATGCATTTACAATATCGTTCTAAAGTTTGGGGTTGTTTTTGAAAATAGTCTCATATTTATGTTCTCATCAGTGCTATATCTCCCTCAAAATAGTATATATTTTCCTTTTCCACTATGGG
This sequence comes from Sinocyclocheilus grahami, assembly GCF_001515645.1. Taxonomy (NCBI): domain Eukaryota; kingdom Metazoa; phylum Chordata; class Actinopteri; order Cypriniformes; family Cyprinidae; genus Sinocyclocheilus; species Sinocyclocheilus grahami. Next base: position 971,935 of record NW_015505702.1, read on the forward strand.
TTTTCTCCGTGGGTCCTTGCAGGGTCCAAATGTATGGCTCATTGAGTAAATTTGAGTAAAATTGTAAAAAATAAACGGTTTTGTAAAAATGTTGTATTTAATTAATTACCGTATCTTATGCATTTACAATATCGTTCTAAAGTTTGGGGTTGTTTTTGAAAATAGTCTCATATTTATGTTCTCATCAATACAGTAAAAACAGTACATTTGTGAAATATTGCAATTTACTGTTTACTTTTTATTTATTCCTGTCATAGCAAAGATTTGACAATAATTTTCAACAGCCAAATTTTGAGGAGACTTAGGTAAAGCGAGGGAGCTTCTCTATATGTCCGTATATACAACCAGTTCAGTTTGGTTCTTTTTTTCATTTGAAAGATAATTTGTATTATGTGTGAAATCCTCTCTGTGCCATTTGGCACCAGCAGGGGTTGATTAGTAATGAGGCTGTACTAGTTGTAGACAGAGCAGGTCAGGCAGAATTGACCTGTATGTGCTGGTGTGTTACTTAATTTGGCTGTCTTTAGGTTTGTTTGAGTATTTTTACACACACATAATCACACAAACACAAGAGGCCAGATGTGTTTGGATCTAAACCAGGACACATATTTTAAAAATCTGTATGCAACTCTGCAGTGTGTTTAAGCAGTAATGCTCAGTTCAACTGCTTGGGCTGAATCCTGAGTTCAATATAAGTTTGGCTCAAAACTGTGGTACATTTCTGTCATCAATGCAGCAGTTGTTTTCAACAGTAGCTAGGTAACGACTCAGGAGGTCACACTGCTTAACTTTTGTCAATTTTGGTTTGTTTGGTTTCTACCAAAACAACCTCAGGATGGCACTGCAAGAGATGCAAGAGAATGTGAGCTGCTCTCTGAAGGTAATCTGCAGAGACAACCAGTAATGAAAAACTGATTCACAACTCTGCTTGCAGAGCATCATTACAGAGCTCAAATGTGATTTCAGGGACCTGAGTTATGGAAGCATTTTCCTCATTATTTTTCTCCACAGGCATGAAAGAAAATATCTGAATAAAGAGCTCTAAGCCTTGAACCACACCAACTCTGAGATTAATCACAATACATCATTCAAAGCTAATAAGAAAATCTAAAGGTAAGGCAAGGTTCAAAACTATGAAAGAACTACTCCATCCCATAGAAAATGAATAATGAAATTAGTCTAGGATAACTGAGTTTGTAGTCTAACACTACCAAATCCCATATTATCTCATGTTAGGTAGTTGGCATTTAGCTATTGTTACCTAGTTAGTCCCAGTTAATTTGCCAAAACTCATCACAATCCTGTCTGCTATGATTTTTATTTATTATTAATGGTAACAGTGACTTGTCAGATTGCCAGGAATTCTTGAACTAAAGTTTTATTTTTATTTTTTAATGGTAAACGGTTTCAAAAGGTGTATTTGTTGTTGATACATAACATGTCATTAGTTTTTTAAACCAACATTACAAATTTAGGTTAACATATATGAATAATACATATGAATATTAAAATATATTAAAATGTATATATATATAAGGCCATTTAATTTTTTACATTTCATTCACTTTTTGCCTTCACTAATTTATTTCAACAGTCCTGTGGTGTGTGAAAATTATTTAGCACAGATATTCCATGTAGACTCTCAAGAGTTCATATAACGTTATGTACAATATATATTGCATAGCATGCCATACTGCAACTTTATTAACTGTTATTATTATAGCAATTCCTTTGAGATATATTTTCCAGTAATATATTCTCTGTCTTACCTGTAGCAATATTTTATTTCCATCATAATCATTGGTTTGCCAACGGACGTCACTGATGAGAGTGCAGGGCTGTGGCAGCAGTGGCACAAGTTCACCGACATCCCTCACTCGAATCTCCATCACAGCATTTTCAGTGGGGATGGGGTTCTGGCCACGGGGCATCCGCTTGAATGACAGCTGGATTTCTGTTTCAGGGTTGGAGAAGACCACACAGAAGCAGAAATCCTCCTTCTTCTGGGCCAGCCTTCGGTGCAGGAGCAGCCTGTACAGACGCACCTGTTCGGTGTAGGTCTCATAGCAGCAGTAGACTGTAAAGCGCACAATCTCTTTGCCATAGTGCACCTGACGAAGTGCCCAAAGAGGTGTGCCTGGTGCCAGTGTAACAAAGTCTTGGCTGGCTGGCGAAAACGGTAAGAGCCCTCGCCCATTCACCCGCTCTGTGTGGTGGTATCGCCACGGTGGGCATCTAAGCTGACTGTGGAGACGTTCAAAACTCTCTTCACCTCCATATTCATCCTGTAGAAACAGGATTACAGCCAAGGCTGGCTGGTGTGATGGTGGTTCGGTGACACGCTGCAGGCGGACCTTGGGCTTTCGCGAGAAACCACCTGCCCGTTCTGACACCCTGAAGAGGGTGAGATCAGGGTGGAGCCACGAGAGAACCTGATCAGCAGCTTGCTGGAGCGTTTTGGCCTGACCAGGGTCAGTGATGATGTGGATAGAAACTAGGAAAGGATCCTGTAGGTCCCCCATGGACAAATCACCTAAAAGAAAGACATAAGAAGAGGTGGGTGGATAGAGAGACAAGAAAATGTTCTATAAACTTACGGAGCTACAATGATTTAATATATTACAATACATTTGCAATGAAATAATTTAATTAATTGCGATGAAACAGAAGTAGCAACAGATCTTTACTGTTTTTTTTGTGAAAAATATACAAGTGAAACAAGTGAAAAAGAAAAAAATGTAGGGCTGGGATGGGATTGGATGGAGGGAGGGAGATCTGAACACAAGCGTGTGGTGGATTGTAAGAAAGGGGTGGAGGAGCTGACTTAATGATTGGAGAATTCCCAGCATACGTTACCGGAGAGAAGTTTCACAGGAAAATAAAGTTCTACATTCTAGTAAAAAATAAAGAGGTAATTTTTTTAAACATATGACGCATAAATTGTTTCCAATAACAACAATGACATGCATTTAGAAAATATATAGGGTGAATTTGAATTTCATGCAAATTAAAATGAATTTGAAAGTTACATTTATATATATAAATTACATTATTAATTAATAATTAATTTATAAATTAATTTAAATAAATGTAAACACTTTATGGCACAATCCCTTACAACTGTTGTAAACTGCTTTCAATAATACTTAAATATATCTTTAATAATAAAAATATCATATGATTAAACAGACATAAGGGAAGTATGTAGTTTGTTTTTCAGAAAAAAATTCAGCAAATCATTGTTGTCATCTTCCTACAACAAAATCATTTAGAAAATTCCCAACAATACTTGTCTTTCAGGCTCCCCTCAATTAGAGCACTGCTTCAAAATCTACCACACATTTAGTTCTTCCCTTTATTCATATTAAGTGTATTAGTGTGTTACATGTTCTGCTTTATTGTGGCTTCTGGAGTCACTGTAAACCTACTTTGCTTTTGACTTCTATAAAGGAAAGAACAGTACAAATAGAAAAAAAAATGGATTGGCTTTCAAGACTGAATGAAATCTTTTCATTCATGTGCTCCTGTTCTGTAATCAGGCTGTATAGTGAACAGTGCAGCCTCATTAGTTGCATTAGTGGATGTTAGTAACCCTGGAGAAATGCGTTGGCTCCCTGTAGGACTTCTGAATAAGGTTTGCCCTTCCACTGAACCTTCCACTCAGGGCTCGACCAGACCGAGCCCTGAGTGCGCGCACACGCACACACACACACACACACACACACACACACACACACACACACACATATCCCTGAGCACAAAAGCATATGAAACCCTTAACAAAGTAATCAAGGCACATATGACATTTTATGACTGCAGAATGAGATCCAATATTCATGAGCAGCAATTAAAGACTTTCAAAAATGACTGTACTTATATGACGTGCTAAAACACATGATGTCTCTACATTATGATAAATGCTGCACAATGTAATAACAAGCCCTTCAAACCTTCTTATTGATATATTCTTCTGTCTGTCATAATCTATAGCAACAACAGTATAAAGAATCTTTGTGTTGTTATTATGAGAACACTTATTATTGTGCAGCTATAAAACAAACAAACAAACGTATATAGCAGAAAGTGGCAGAACATGGACAGCTGTCTCTTTCTTTTCCTCTACTCTTTTTTCACCCCCAAACTTTCCAGACTCATGGGACTCGTCCCACTTTGTTTGTTGTTTAAGGTTGGGGGCACCAGAGGCCAAGGGAACGCTATGCTCTTACACACAAAAACACACTCAAGCAAGTAAGCACACTTCTCTAGTTGCACTGCACTCTTGCAGGTGTAACTGACACACATCTGAGTTCAATGAAGGATCCTTTCAATCGATCAGTGTAGAAAAATCAAGCTGTATATTCACTAGGCAAAGGTACTTGCTATTCTCTATTGTACAGTATGACCTCTAGAAACACACATATTGCAGACAGCCTCATGACAGACCTAATGTGATCCAGTTATTAATATTTTAATTACCAAAAGCTTTCAGCTGGAAGAAATTAAACGTGAATGTTAGGGCACATGGTTCTGACATGGTTCACGATCACATTATTTGATTTAAATGTTAGTTCTCATTTTAATATTGTCCCTATTTATCATGTTAAATGCTTGTACTGAATAACATATGTATTTAGTTATTTTGTAATATTTACCCTTTTAAAATAAATGTTTTGAGTACCATTATTCTGTCATTCTGAAAAAGTATCTGAGCAAATGAAATATTTTGAACAGACACTCTTTATCAGTATTTTATAATGTGGTGTGGTGCAATATGTGCCACTCTGTGACATTCAACCGTAAAATGTTAATGTATAAGGATTAGCACAAACATCTAAAGAAAAATGTGTTGAATCAATAATGTCATGGGTTATTATTAATATTTTTCAGTTATAATTTGTGAATTATTACAAGGCAAACTAAAACTATGTGAAACTACTTCAAGTTATCAATTCAAATTCTAATTATATGAATGACAGACTTACTGTAATGGGGTTGAAATCCTCATGTTAGCATATGTATGAACTGTAATGTAACTGTAATGTAACATATGTACCAAATCTGGTCTCCAAGTTTCTAAGTATATTTTCTGTCTATGAGAGACAGCTCTGCATTCAGTTAGATTCAAGCAGCCTCGATCACTTTAAACCATCTGTAATCTCAGTTGAGTCTGTAATGGAATGTAATCTGGCTGTTTGAGACTTAAGCAACCAACATTAAATAAGACACCATATTTAGCACCAGCTTACCATCCCTATTATACACTCCAATCAGGTGGAGTTCTTACACTGTAAAAACCTGCAATTGTTATTTTAAGTGGCTATTTCTCTCAGATCTAATGCTTTGTTGGTTTAACATAACGGATTTAGGTTGATTTAGTGATGTTAAATAACATTTTTGACTTAAATTAAAATGAACTTAAATGTTACCACATGAAGCTAAATTTTTTCAGTGTAGTAAAGAGTCCAGAGCTGTAAAGAGGCAAAAAAGATTTCACAGAATATGCACTCGACTCCAGATTCTGTTTATGCAGAAAATTGAAGATGTTAGCGATGTGACAAAATAAAGATACAGTGAGAAAAGTATTGTGCACATGGATACAGAGAAAATCTGATGAGCTGCAGAAGTGGCGAAATGCTGACATGACTGATGATGCAGCATTAAACAGTTATTCATGGTAGCCTTTCAAGAAAGCATACTGTCATACCGTTGAAAAAGAGACAGAATGCAGAACCAATAAGGGGAAATGTGGTGGAAAAAGTGAAAAACAGATCTCTCGTCCAAGCAAAAGTGCTTAGACAAAGAAAAAGACAATGGAATATGAAATATACAGTATAGAAATTCTAAAGAACTCCCTCTCTAGACACTACTACACTGATTCACACTACAACTTCCATGCCTATAAGCACTTAGCCAGGATAAAATAAAATACATATTACTCAATAAATGCATTTTTTGTCAAAATTGTTGAATGTCGTACTGTAAATTGCACCCCGTCATCAAATGAAAAAATATATATATATTTTTAAATGTGAGAACAAATGCTAATTTAAGCATTTAATTCTTCTTCAGCACCTCTATTTCCCCTCTCTCCTTATTTCTCAAACAGTCTCGTTCTGTTTTCTTCATTTTATGTCCCCGAGTCCACATTGAACCACTTTTCTTCATTCTTCAATAAATTATACACAGTCTATTATGTGGTGTCCTTGATGGACTCTAGGTTTTAGAGAGAGTGTGTGTGTGTGTATGTGAGTAGGTGAGTGTGTTTATATGTGAGTGGGTGAGTGAGAGAGTGCTTCCTGCGCTGTCACTGGGAGGAGTGTTTCCTGCAGCCCAGATTAATGGGCTAATATTGGATATTAATCCCTCCACAGGGAAACAGATTGGGCCCAGTGCAGCCACAGGGAAAGGTCAGCCACAGACACACACACAAGCCGGCACTCACACACAAACAAGAAGAGGTGTTAGAGCTCTTGAAGCACTTCGAGCAGTGATTCCCCGGACAAACTAATCTCACTGTCATGGCAACAGTTGTCAAGTGTTTTAACTGACAGAAATCTTCCACTTGCAATTAGTAATGTGCTTTTCAAAATACATAATATTCCAAAAGCAGCTTTAGAAAGAATAGTCTCATACAAACCCCCCAATGAGCACAAGGCGACAGAGGAAAAGGTATTTAAAAGATATTAGATATGGCGAATTTGTGTTTGATTAAGACATGCTTTGTTAGAAAATTGATCTGAACTGCATAAAGGGGAATATACAAACAAATTGCTTGTACTCACTGCTTGCTGATGACATAAGACTGTAGTCAGACCTGAGAAGAGAGTGAATGACAGAAAGGGGAGAGAGAAACAGAGAAAGACTTTTGTTAGAGACTGTTAGAGTGATTTAGGATCCCAAGGTTTCAAAGGAAGGTCCTACATCTGGATAAACAATCCTGGGTGTCATGGTATTATAGTGTGTGTTAGTGTAGTAATGTCTCTAGTGTATTACACACACATATATGCATAGGTTATGATCAAAGATTGTCTTGCTGCTTTGGGTCAGAAACCTTTCTGTTCTCTCAGTTCAACAGTTGCCGAGGAAGGCAAAAAACAAAGAATAAGACCTATTTGACATATTAAATACCTTATGTACATGTGCCTTACATAGTGACCCAGTCATTTTGTTTGCATTGTACATGCTTTTTTCCCTTTTATCGCTCTCTGGTCAATCTTTTTCCTTTCCTCTCCCTCTGTCTTTTTCCCGTTTCTCTGGTAGTAAAAACAGTGTAACGGTATATTGAATTCTGTTTAAGAACAGGGAAATTCCATAGTTAAACTTGAACTTTGTATGTTCTAATTTGATGCTGTATTAGTATGGGCTGTACTGGTAGTATGGTGCATTGGTGCAACACTTCTGTTTGGGATCAGTAAGATTTATTTTATTTTTGGACAAAAAAATGTATCCTTTTATTCAGCCAAGATGCATTAAATTGATCAGTTATGGTAAAAGTGATGGTAAAGGCATTTATAATGTTATAACATATTTATATTTCAAATAAATGCTGTTCATTTGAACCTTCAATTCACCAAAGAATCTTGAAAGAATGTTGAATGTTTTCCACACATATATAAAGAAGCACAACCTCAAACTTTTGAACAGAAGTGTAAATACTATGGCCTATACTTTGCATTTAACAGCAAAAACACTTTTATGTGCTTCTATGTAATACTTAATACAAATAAAATAATTATAACAGTCTCTAAATGTGGTCAATAATGTCATTACAGTGAATCACATTTGTTTTATGTTTGCTGTATAGAGTATAATGATCTTAGTTTAGGTAATTGAAGTGGTGAATTTTACTGCATGTTGTTCACACTTAAACAATGAACTCTCAAGCATCATTAGAACGTATCCTTTTAAAAAAAGTATCTGATTTACTGCCATCCATGCAGTTACTGTTGTTAAATGAACAAAATGAGGATATAAGACACACACCATCTGTTGGTTCTCATTTAGCACCAAGACTGCCACATTAACCAAATTACTATAGTTTTTTTTTTTTAACAGTTATCACAAGTAGCTAAAAAGGCTTGGAAGTTATTTGATATATTTACACTGGAAGAATAAGTCCTTCATATTATAATTACAGGATCAACCACACATAACACATTTTTGGATCAGATGAATTTCTAAGACAGTTTTGTACATTTTGTAACAGCGACTGTGTAAACCTGTTACTTAAGTCAAATAGAGGATGAGAAACACTTTCTTCTTGTCTGTCCCAAGTACAGCACTACAAGAGACATATTCTTTCCACAATTTGCAGCATTGAATCTTTCATTGTTTACTCTAAATGACTCCAAGAAACTCGAAGAGGATGACAGTCAAACTAGCTGCAAAATATGTATACACACCATATTTATTTGACATATTCTTCATGGTATATAATTGCAATTATTATAATTAATATTAGAGATACCGTCTGCTGTTGTTATTTTTATTGTATTTATTTTCTCTCATTTATTACATATTTATTGTTTCCTTTATTACTTTAGTGATGCAATTATATTGTATTTTACACATACTTAAAATGCTTTGGCAATACTATAATAGAAATGTCATGCCAATAAAGCAACTTGAACTTGACAGAGATAGAGAGAGAGAGAGAGAGAGAGAGAGAGTTCTTCTTTAAAAGTAGCTAAAGCTATTGTATTATGAAAGGATTAATAGACAACTTTAATGTTTAATGCTAAATATTTTAAAGGTGCAGTGTTTGATTACTTTGAAAAAACGTTTTACACAATAAGACATTTAGTAGCCCACGGTGACGCATTGCTGCCGCACACATATTATTTTTTCCACTCAATTATGTCGTAATAACGAGATGTTATGTCGTTCTAACGACATCTTTTCTCGTAATAACGAAAAAAATCCTGGATTCCTAGAGAACAGCGACTGTGTAAACCTGTGACAAGTCAAATAGAGGATGAGAAACACTTTCTTCTTGTCTGTCCCAAGTACAGCACTACAAGAGACATATTCTTTCCACGATTTGCAGCATTGAATCTTTCATTCTTTACTCTAAATGACTCCGAGAAACTCGAAGAGGATGACAGTCAAACTAGCTGCAAAATATGTATACACACCATATTTATTTTACATATTCTTCATGGTATTAATATTAGAGATACCGTCTGCTGTTGTTATTTTTATTGTATTTATTTTCTCTCATTTATTACATATTTATTGTTTCCTCTATTACTTTAGTGATGCAATTGTATTGTATTTTACACATACTTAAAATGCTTTGGCAATACTATAATACAAATGTCATGCCAATAAAGCAACTTGAACTTGACAGAGAGAGAGAGAGAGAGAGAGTTCTTCTTTAAAAGTAGCTAAAGCTATTGTATTATGAAAGGATTAATAGACAACTTTTATGTTTAATGCTAAATATTTTATAGGTGCAGTGTTTGATTACTTTGAAAAAAACGTTTTACACAATAAGACATTTAGTAGCATCATGTTGAGATATAAATAAAATAATACACTTATGTGAGTTGAATCCTTTCTTAAAAAAACAACAGCTTTATTCTACATAGAGCAGGTCGCCTCCTCATGGCCGCCATGTTGACATCAAATGACCAGATATGTAATTACTTATAATAATAATAATAATAAAGTTTTATTTAGTGCTCAAGTCAAGTTACAAAGCATAAAAGTACATCAAAACAAGTGCATTTAACAGGTCCACAAATAGCGTTGATGTCAAGCACAGCAGCTAATAATCCAATTTCATGCATTGAGGGCAATAAATGTCAGCATAACATTTCTATCTTAACCAACTTATTTCTGCAAACCCGTTGCTATAGCTGTGCTCTGAGTACCATAACACACTGTACACTGGAGAAATTAAGTCAGACTTGACAAAATATATTTTTTTGATATTACGCAGCGCCTGAAAATAGGCTAACTTCCGTCAACATAACCAACTACACAAACTTCGTGCCAGTCACATTGGAAGTTACCTAGCTGGGGACTATTTTCAGGCACTGCGTAATATCATTGCGCCTGCTGCACCCATGGTACGGCAGCAAAGTTCCTTGATTATTACGCCGGAATGAGAGTATAGTTCCTAGCCATATCGGCCTAGAAAATCACAACTTTTCCTTTTCCATCTGTCTTAGTGCACGATGTAACAGAAGAGTCAAGTTTTAAATAGGAAAAATATAGAAACTCTTTGGTCATTTTTGAGCGAGGTGCTAACGGTCTAATCAGATTCAATGATCTATGCTAAGCTACAGCTAAAAGTGCTACCGCCAGACCTGGAGATCGGCTGAATGGATTCGAAAACGGTAAAACTCAACTGTTTAACTCTAGGGGAGTTGGAAAATTAGCCTATTTTCAAAAATAGTGGAGTGTTCCTTTAAGGCAGTCATCCTTGTCAGAGTGTTACATAGCATTAAAAACCCTTGTAAAGTTCTCTTAAGGTTTCTGCCAAAAGGTCTGATTCTAGTCAATGTACCCCTCCGGTTCCAAAAGAAGATACTGTTGAAGTGGCTTTGGGACAGGGAGCCTGGGAATGAGGGAGCAGCAGTTTTCCCCAAACTGTTTCCTCAGTGCAGACCGACACAGATGCTGTAAACTGCGTGGTTTATACTCCATTGCAAAAAGAGACTCATAAAAGGTTCTGTGAAACTAAAAAAATAAATAAAAAAGAGAGAATAGTCATGTACTAATATGGTACAATAATTCCAACAGCATCAGCATGCATTGACTCATTCCAAAACTGATTTACTTCATCTTTAAGCCTTTTAGCCTTGTTTTGCTGTTTGAAATATTTATGCTATGAATCATGTTTCCAAAGGTTTCATCTAGTAAAAATCCTTGTGAAATTATGAAAGACTTACATGAAAAATATCCTCAGGAATAACCTCAACCCATCTGGGGGTCACAGGAACAAGTGTGTATGAATTAAACAGGATTTCCACAGTTTTAGGTGCCTCTGCACAGGCTGTTAATACCTTAAAACCAAAAAACATGAATGAAAGGAATAATTTTGCCAACTGATCATACCAAAAAAAAAAGATAAAATGAAAGATGAATAAGACAGCAAATTAAACCAGCTTTTTTAGTGAAGAATGTTTATGTCATGAAATAAGTTGTGTATTCTATAAGTTGTATATTGTGAATGTATACAATAAATCTCAGGACTATTATCTCAGTGTTATCAGTGATCACCTTCAGCAGTGCTTGTGGCCAGACTTTAATAGAGCCGTGATTTAACAAGGTCTGAACAACCCTGTGAGGTTCCCACTCTTGCCGAACCACAGAGCTTTGTAGAACACTAGATAACGGTGAGCATCCGTTATAGTCAATGGCATTGATATCAGCCCCATGGTCCAAGAGAAGCTCCACCAACTTAAGCTGAACATTGCGGGCTGCCTTGTGTAGAGGACTGCGGCGTTCTTTATCAGCCGAATTAATGTTAGCTCCATAGGCCAGAAGGAGACGACAGATCTCGAGGTATCCTTCATCTTGGCTGTCGACTGTCTTTTCTTTGGCGACTCCACAAACAACACCCAGTGGCGTTTCACCTGAAGAGCTGCTATGGTTCACAAAGGCTCCGAATCGTAGGTACAGCTGTGCATGGTGGGGCAGACCATGTCTAGCTGCCACATGCAGTGGTGTTTCATCCTCTTCTTCACTGGATAAGTTCACTTTGGCACCATATCTCACCAAGGCTTTTGCACAACTACAATAGAAATTGTAATAATTGTAAATAATTATTGAAGAGGTGAAGAATTTGTTGCTCATATTTGCACTACACTCTTAAGGAGATGAAATATTATTAATATGGATTTCATGTCAGTTTGTACTGGTGTATAATGACTTATCATTTGACTATTTAGTCTTTTATTTTTACAATTACTTTTAAATTATACTTATGGTTATACTAATTATAAGGTGTAATAATATATAGTGTACAGTATTATGTTTCATATTCATATAATGATACCATAGTGATTGTGGTGTTCTGCAGAGATGTAAGGCAGTCAGTCCATCGTCTGTCATCTGGTTAGGATTAGCCCCATGTTCCAGCAGCAGTTCTACACATTCATTGTTGGCGTTTACACAGGCCTCATGAAGTGCTGCTTTTCCTCCTGCGATAAGGTTGGGGTGTGCACCGTGTTCCAGTAAATATAGCAGACATTCAGTGAAACCTTGTGCAGCAGCAATACACAGTGGGCTTGTCAGTTCTCTTTTATACTCCAAAGACCAAAGACCTGGAATGGGAAATATTGTCAGACCATCACAACTGATGCATTTTAATAATTGAATGAATCTTATAGAAAACACTCCAAACTGATTTTTTAAAGAATCGCTTAAATCTAAATTACACACCCGACTTACTGTTCAAAGGTTTGGGGTTAGTAAGATTTATTTATTTTTATAAATAAATTTTTTTTTATTAATACTTTTATTCTGCAAGTATGGATTAAATTGATCAGAAGCGACAATAAAGCCTTTCTGAAATTGTATTTTTTTTATCTACTTGAAATAAATTCTGTTCTTTTGAACTTTTATGGTACTTTAAGGAAAAAAAGTGCATTAAGGTTTCCACAAAAAGATTAAGCAGCACAACTGTTTTCAACATTGATAATAGTAAGAAATGTTTCTTGAGCACCAAATAAGCAAAAAACTATCGAACGGTAGTGTATGTCAAAACATTTATGCATTTAGAAATTAGATAAAAGTTTTTCAGGGTAGATTATACTCTAAAAAATTGTAGATATAATTACAGTTACTTCTAATTTGTTAAAAAATATTAATAAGTTAAAATATTGAAAGTAGAAATAGTACAATAAAGACTAACAATAACAAATTTTAAAATGCTCAATAAAACTAAAACATATGTTTGTTTCATTCATCAGTTCAGCACAAAAAACTTACAGTCTTTTTGATACACCTCCAAAGTTTACATCCCATAAATGACTGTTTTTACCTGAGGGTCCAAAGGTGGTGTCTGTGTGAGCTTGCCACTCAAGTTCCTCACAGCTCACATTGTAAAACACATCAACATCAATATAGTTCCTTTTAAGGAGGTTACGAAGCCCTCTTGTGTCTCCCTTCACTACAGCTCTATAGAGCCATAAGGAGCGTAAATGAGCTCTTTCCCAATGATCCTGTCCTAACTCACAGTAATCATCCAGCAGAGCCTGCCATCCATTCAGCTGCACGATGGAACAGAGGTTCTCAAAGCGCATAGTTCTTAGCATCCTTTTACCTTTTCAAATGGCCTAGGCTTTCAAGGACTTGAGTTTATATAGTGCTAGTCATGTTTTCCTATGGCTTCAATCACTTTTTGCCTCTATTTTTAGTAAGCCATTGTTCTCCATCAGTTGGTCATAGCTTACTGGGGCCATTTTTAGTTGTTGACGTATGAGATAGATGCTCAATCCTTTGAGCTTCTAATATCTATGCCCATTTGTTGCCTTTTGTTTTATTTGAATAATAGACCTGTCTTTCCAGGACATTTAAGACAAGCTCCATTTTTAAACAGATAACATTTTATATGCTACTTCCATGTATGCTAAAAAGTGCCTGCGGTGTCACATGTTAGATATATACAATGGAAGCAGAGAGTTTAATTGCAATGGCATAATCTCTTGGTTTTATGAGATCATTCATTTCGAGGGCACACCAGGAAAATCTTTACTGGAATCTGCAGAATGAGTTGAAGTGGTGTTGCATGGAGACAGACCCAAACAGCGACTGAGATCAGGGCTCTTGAGTATTGATCTGTGCATGTCATTCATATGCACAGAAGATTACCACAATCCCTTAGAAATCCCGTGTTAACTCCACACAGATTCCTCACCACAGAAATTTCACAAAACCCTAAGGGTATGGCTGCGCCTTCCAGGGGGTGGGGGAGATCCCCTTCAGTTGAAATCCAACAAAGAACCAGGTTATGGCAAGGAAGGCCATTCTCTGCCATACGGAAACACTGCCCCTGGTTTATAATGACATAAGGATGAGCAAATGATGACAGAATTTTCCTTTTTTGGGGTAAACTACCCCTTTAATACTTTATATTAGTTTGGTATATGATTTCTACATGTGCTGTCAGAATAAGACTGATAAAAAGATCAGTGTTCCATGCAGGTTCATTGTTGGTCTAGCTGGTTAACCAGCAAAATATGTTAGTCAACCAGCGTTATCAGAGAGACCAAACCTAGCATTTTTTTGTTGGTGAACAACATGGTTTTGCTGGTTCACCAACTAATCCAGCACAAAACAACCATAGACCAGCAGGGAGGCTTTCTGGTTAAACTCGTTTAGAAGCCTGTTAAGTACACTAGGTATGCTGCATCCCATTCTAGGAACCAGAATCCAGCTTTCAACATATGTTGTTGTTATTCAAAACAGATGCACAACATATGCTGCTTTTCAACAGGATACTGAAGCTCAAGAACATGACTGATATGAATATATACAGTATAAGAGCATTATTGAATTTTACAATTTTAGAAAGGTTTATACTTTTAAAAAGTCTTCTCTGAAACATTTTGAAAGATTAATTACACAAGGATTAGTGTACCCATTTCTGCAGGCTTCAGACCAATGTAATGATGCTGAAATATAAAAACAAATTTTCCACTGATTAGACAATCAGTTTCATTTTAGATCTCTGTCCTATTCATCAAATCTGACTCACCCCGTTTCTGAGCAGTCCATAGCAGTTCATCGCTCTGAAATTCAAGAACTTTGTTCAGTTGCTCTGGATCAGAGAATCCATCCTGCATGTCTCTCCAGTGGTGGGTTAGCAGGTCATTGAGAACAGGGGGGCAAAGGAAGTCCATTCCTGGTTGTTTATAACCCTTGGTCTTTTCTTTCCTACCCCCCTGACTGCTGTCTAAAGACGACCGCCTTCTTTCTGTCAAGAATGTGGCCTTTCGACTCACAACACATGCCCCACTACCTTGGGAGAGCATTGCTAATATTGACAATCCTTTCCACTTCTTACTTGTCTGATTTTATGGCTATTTATATTATCACTGTTGCTCTATAACTTGTATTTTTAGTACAAATGACATGTGATCAGTGCATTGCAGGGCATGACAAGGGGGCCTTGATCATTGTTTTCATCAACAACACAGAGGCTGAGTGTTCAGAGAGGTCAGTTCGATAAATATGCCAGATGCACAGTTGAATGGAAAGCATTGCTGGTGATATCACCACTGCACAAGCCAAGAATAGAATCAGACTCTTCATTTCAACAAATCATGAGGTGCGACCGCATTGTCCTCCAATCACAGCTTACCGGGAATCTGATCCTCAACAGTGCTTTAGATTGTGACCTTAATTCGGAAAGTCCCCTGATCTGTCAACTGTAATTCCAGTGACAAGTGAAAGGGCATCAGTTTCTCCTTAATGCAAACTCTTTAAAGAAGATATTTTGAAGATTGCTGGTAATCAAACAGTTGGTGGATGCCATTGACTTCCATAGTAGGAAAAAAAAATGGCAACCACCAACTGTTTGATTACCAGCAATCTTCAAACTATCTTCTTTTATGTTCGACATAAGAAAGCAACTCATACAGGTTTGGAACGACATGAGGGTGAGTAAATGATGACAGAATTTTCATTTTTGGGTGAACTATCCCTTTAACTGCACTGATCATTGGAGTTAAGTAAAAGCTATTTGTACATAGATAGGGCTTTAAGATTTTGGTTGCTATTACAGGCAGTTCTTATGCATCTGTGTAGGTGCATGTGAAAGTTGTCATTAGCTGCACATTAATGTGACCTCACATGTAACCATAAACATGGGGCTGCTGAATTTGAATATCTCCCAATGAGTTGATGACATACCTGAGTATTTAATGGCTGTATTTATATACCATCAAAGATGTTGAAGCAGTGAGGACAAATTCAAGTTAATGGTTTGTTGTTTTCATTTTGACACTGAAGGAAATGAGGGTATTGGTTTCATGCGGGGATCTTTAAACTTTTTTCATACCCAGGACTGGAGAGATGGATTAGGGACTATGGTTTAGGGACCTTTGTTACAAACTGGGGCCATTTGCATAAAGACAGGAATAGTTTTTGGTCGCAAATTAGTCTAATTAAAATTTTTATGTAACTGAATTAAAAAAAAAATAGATGACTAACTTTTAAGACTAAGTTAATGCAACTGCCCCCTGAATGTTGCTTTTTAAGGCTGACCTATTATAACATGAATTTACACACTTTACATACTATTTACAAAACCAATTAAGTATAATTATTAACAATGTACCGAGTCATACACTTTTATCTTTATTTAATATATTCTTAATTTACATTTTAATTTTACTTTATATTTTAGAATGTGGGAGCGACAATAAAGCATTTAGCTGAACTTTAGCTTCTCAGTTTTAGCTTTGGTTGAAGAAAACTTTTACAACATCAGAAAAACTTGATGTTGTAATGGAAACTATGGGCTCTCTCTTTTGTAGCACTTTAGATACGGTTGCTCCTTTATGCCTTGTGCTTTATATATATATTTTTTT